>NW_026652295.1:36808881-36980998 GCF_009828535.3 Hylobates moloch | reverse complement strand
ACTTTTGTATTGTTGCTTTTCTTCATTCTGGTTTCTGACCCCCCCTTACTATACTGGAAGTTATACATTCTATTTTAGTGGTTATACTAGATTTCAGAAATTTTAACATGCATTTTTAATTTGCTATTCTAACATGCATTTTTAATTTGCTATTCTAAAGTTGAACCATTTCTTTACCCTTTTTCCTTTTCCTTTGTAGAGACAGGGTCTCGCTGTGTTGCCCAGGCTGAAGTGCAGTGTCATGATCATAGCTCACTGCAGCCTAGAGCTCCTATGCTCAAGGGATCCTCCCACCTCAGCCTTCTGAATAGCTGGGACTATAGGCGCACACTACCACTCCCAGCTGTAGTTAAACAAAATTCTTTCCTTTTCCTTTTTAGAGACAGGGTCTTGCTGTGTTTCCCAGGCTGATCCCAAACTCTTGGCCTCAAGTATACCTCCTGCCTCAGCCTCCCAAAATGCTGGGATTATAGGCATGAGCCACCTCACCCAGCCTACCCTCTTCTAGACCCAGTAAGGATGTTAGAAGAGAGTTATTTCCCATCACGCTTGATCTGACCTATATGCTGTTCTTTCCTAGAATTTTATTTGACTTTTAACCCACAAGTGGGACAATAGTATTGTTTTATCTAGTCAATGTGTGTTTAGCATTATCCATAAATATTTCCTATTCTTGGCTCACCATTCCTTCTTGCATCTCAGACCTTCCTTCTGGGATCATTTTTTTTCTTCCTGAAGTATATCTTTCAGAATTTCCTTTAGTAAGAATCTGTTGATGATGAATTCTTTTATTTTTCTTTGTCTGGAAATTCCTTATTTTGAAATTATGAAAGTTCTATCTTTAACCCATATTCTTGAAAATAATTTCATTTGATATATGTTTACAATTTTTTTTATTTTTATTAAAGTAATACAGGCATATAGTTTAAAAAGTCGAATAGTACTGAAGAGCGCATAGTATATAACAAATACAGCAATTCCCACACTCACCTTTCTTCATTTACTCCAGTCTCCATCAACAAAGGCAATGACTTACCACTCGTTTAGCTCTTCCTTTGGGCATTTATACATACCTCTATTTCCTATGTGGGACATCTTTCTTTTGATTAATCAATTGTAGTCACTTTGTATTAATTTCCTATTATGACAATAGATGACTGTTTGGCTCTTTTACACTGCCGTCTCCCCTGCATTCCTTCCCTATCCTCCCAATATAGTTATGTTACAATTTGTAGTAAAAGTAATTTTCACTGTGGTCTTGCAAATATAATTAATATCCGAGCATATGTGGTATGATTGTTTCCCTTCTTGTTTGATTGTTTTTCCTGAAGTTAGTTTTTAATACTTATTGATAATCTTTTTTACACCTTCTAGTAGCATCTAAATAAAGTTTTCTCCCAGCACTCTGTTTCCTTTTTTTCTTAAGAGGTATCCTTTCTAGAACCTTCTTTCCCTTCTTGCTTTCTCAGCCTTATGCACAGCTGTCAATCTGAGCTGCTCCCTTGTTGCTATCTTTGGAATTCCCTTCGCCTGTCTCCCAAATTGAATTTCATACTTCTTTGATTCTTCTCTTCCATTTCTTGGATTAATCCCTTTTTTTTAGTAGAGCAAACCCCCTAGAAGATTTGTCAGATTACAGAGATTACAATGGTGATGAGAGCATTTAACATTCAAGTCTTTTGAATTAAGTTGCTTCAGTCTGAACTGGCTGCCCTCTAAGCTTTCACCCCATTCTTACCTGTATTTCAGCCCTATCACCCGGTATTCTCACCTGTATTTCAACCCTATCTCCTTTTGCAAGATAGATTTCTTTCTTTTTTAAAAGTCAGCCACTAAAAATGTTGCCTTTTGGGAGTCTGGACTTTGTTCAGGGGCCTCTGCTTCAGCATCTCTCCCTGTTCAGACCCCAAAGTTTATCTCCTTTCCCCAAGCCTACATGTGGCCTGTTAAAATCCAAACTGCTACCGGGGATCAGCAGATGACCTCAGGGTAGAGTGATCATATATCTTGGTATGCCTGGAAAATTATTAATTTGCTGTAGCCTAGTTATTCATACTCAAAAATGTCTGGGTTTGGGCGATAAATTATATGGTCACCCTACATCAGAGCAAACACCAGCTCTAAGTCTTACTCATCCCTGGGAAATGGTTCCTTTTCAACGATTCTTGCCTCCCCTTTTTTTTCTTTTTTTTTTTTTTTTTTTGAGATGGAGTCTTGCTTTGTCGCCCAGGCTGGAGTGCAGTGGTGCCATATTGGCTCACTGCAACCTCCGCCTCCTGGGTTCAAGTGATTCTTCTGCCTCAGCCTCCTGAGTAGCTGGGATTACACGTACCCACCACCACGCCCAGCTAATTTTCATATTTTTAGTAGAGATGAAGTTTCACTATGTTGGTCAGGCTGATCTAGAACTCCTGACCTCAAGCGGTCTACCTGCCTTGGCCTCCCAAAGTGCTGGGATTACAGGCATGAGCCACCACACCTGGCCTTTACTGCCAACTTAACCATACTTTTAAGAGAATTTAAGTTTAAGTGTTTTGTTTAGGGCCAGATGTGGTGGCTCACGCCTGTAATCCCAGCACTTTGGGAGGCTGAGTGGGCAGATCGCCTGAGGTCAGGACCAGCCTGGCCAACATGGTGGAACCCCCTCTCTACTAAAAATATGAAAATTAGCCGGGTATGGTGGTATGTGCTTGTAATCCCAGCTACTAAGGAGGCTGAGGCAGGAGAATTGTTTAAACCTGGGAGGCGGAGGTCGCAGTGAGCCAAGATCACACCACTCCAGCCTGGGTGACACAGCAAAAGTCCATCTCAAAAAAAAAAAAAAAGAAAAGAAAAGAAAAGTTTTGCCTATGATTTTTAGATGTTCTTCATGAGGAGGGGTTTCTCTGCACAGAAGTTAGCTATATTGCTGTATAAGGCAATCCTGTCAATGACAGATGCAGGAGGCAGATAAGGGGGAGGGTTCCCCAAGAGTCTCCGACCAGCCTGTGCACTCCATTGGGAGGACGGGGTGGAGCCATGGGAAGTTTGGAAGTTCACACTGTTTGCCAGGGGAAGAATCACATGGCCAGGAAAATTCAGACAATGCCGACATATTGAAGGGCGAGTAGAGCAGGATTTTAGCTGAACTAAGGAGCAAAATTCTGCAGCACCTGTATCTTTTAAAATATCTTTTTCAAGAAGGAATCTAAAGATTTCTTTTTAAGGAAGAACTTGGGACATTCCTTTCTTATACCACCCTATTGATTATATAACAATTCCTATATTAGAAAAAGTAGTAATTCTATTAACAAGAAAAAAATACAATGTGGAAAATTAATGTTTTGGGTAAATATGATTATGAAAAAGAAGATAGGAACATCTAGTTAAAAAATAACCTTCTCAGATATTGCAACTGGGAATTCCAGCAAGAGTCCAGAGTTATTAAAGTGAGTGAGGGATAGTTTTGGGTAGGTCTGATGAAGGTATGTGTGGGTGTCCGTGTGTGTGTGCATGCCTGTGTGCACATGTTCATGTTCTTAGTTTGTAAGAACCCAAGAGTGAAACGCACAGTAAATTGAGAAATACCGAAGTAGACATTATATCTTGTTCCTTTTATTTGGGTAATAGATTGCTTTGGCCTCAGCTGTAACAGTTGCATACTATCATTGGTTTCTGATATTCTTAAAAGGTACCATAATGAATAATGTCTGCCCTTTCATCCCTGAATAGAGAAGATTTCATTCTGTTGTGAGTAATTGTTTCCAATGGAAACACTAGTCCTAGTCCCAGAGTAGCTTCTTTGCTGTGACCGACATGGTTTCTTCCAAAAAGAATGTATTAGGTAGCAGTATATAGTTAAACTTCAGCTTCTACAAAGGAGTATGGAAGCATTATGTAAAATGTTTACTTTGTATTTATCTAGAAATCGATATCGACTGGTAACACTTTGAATGAGAAACATGTACTTTCTGAACAGAATAAGATGGTTATAAATGAAATACAGTAGGTTCAGGTAAGTGAACCTGATGAAATACTGGAGACCTCATCTATCAATTAAAGAAATTGGTTTAGATAAGCTTAACTTTGCTCAAGGAACCTATGTCTGCCTTGGAAAGCAGTCTTTAATAACCGGCCAGGGAGAGGGCAAGTCTATCATCAAGTAGGATAATGCACTTAAAGGAAATTATGACATAGTATATTCAAATGGCAGTCATTGTAATTCTAATTATCCAGTCTGTTCAAGGTACTGGATAGCTTTTTACAAGTATAACCACTCCAAGGAGGACAAATATAACATAATAAGCATACAGAGTTCTTGAGTACCCAGAGTACATAGACTAGCTAAGATGAATGACATCAGAATACATCAGCTTGTCTCCAATTTTCTTTGTACATAATTGCAATAAAATTTGATGTGCATTGCAGGGTGTTAGGAGGTTTCTTAGGGGTTAATGATTTATATAATGATTTCTCTTTTATCAGAAAGTTAACACAGCTTTTGTTTCTGGATTTAGAATAATTTTATTACAGTTTTTATTTTATTTAACTTGAATGTTTATCTGTATACAAGCCTTTATCACTTGAGATGTGTGTATTTTATACATTAACCTCCTTAGGTGGTATTGAGATCACATAGATTGTGAGAAAGTTCTAGCATTTAGGATAAATTTTCCTTCTTTTAATTTTATTTGTATTTTTTTCTCAATTTTCTGTTTCCTACCACATTAATATATATTACCCCTAAAATTAATTTTCATCCTAGGAATACTCTTCAGCATTATTTGTAGCGAGCAGGTCCATATTTAGTTGGCCCTTAGTCCACTTGTCTGTGTTGAACTCTTGCAATCTTTGAGCTTAAATCATTCCCTGTGAGCCTTTCTTCACACACATTTTTACCCTAAATTTTCTTTACTTTGTATAAAATCTGTCTTCTGTGGGGGAAAAAATGCCACATGGGCAATTTTTCTTTTGTGGCTTCCTGTACTCATTAAGCAGCAAGGGATAATTCGGAGTTAGCTTTTTGCTCCTAAATTTTGGGTATGCTTTCTGGTTATATTGAACATGACATATAAGACAGCAGACCTAGTTTTATTTTCTTGTCATAGTTATGCCTACACATTTTTTCTTTCTTTCTTTTTTTTTATTTGTTTGTTTGTAGACTCAAGGTTAATTGCTTTGGGAAAGTTTTAGTTAAATCCAAATTTACATTTTTATTTTAGTAATAAACTGATGTCCAAAACATACTACTTCTATTTTAAAAGAAATTAATGTTGCACAGTATGCAGTGTTTGTGTGTTTATCCTTAGCAACCCAACCATAGCTGGATTTTCCAACTTGCCCTTTTCCACAGACCTTGTCTTCTTTGAAGAAATCTATTCAATAATTCAGATAGTTAAATTCCTCTGAGCAAGAAAAGACCTGATATTGTTGTCAGAGTTCAACTATCTGGTAACCCTTCATACTATGGTTAGCAAGTGATAGACAAAAATGTGGAAGATGTTCCCAGACTCAGCTGTCTGACTTTAATACTTGCTGACTTTTCATCCTCTGTAGTTAATGGATGCAATGACTAGAATTTGGTCCTGAAAACTGTAAGCATCTTCAGGGTGCAGACTTTCTAACTCACACTAAAACTTCTTAATGCCAAGCCCCTCACACAATAGCATGCACTTTATGATCGCTTAGTAAATATTTGACGCTGGGGGCAGGGACAGAAGAAAAAAATATTTGATACTAATAAAAAGCAAGATACAAGCAATTTAGTTGTCCAAATAAACCTTGAGCATGATTTTGACCAAGTCTGTGTTTTATTATTACATTGATTGTCAGTACTTTACGTTCTGAGGAAAAGATCATGTGGACAACTCAGTAGCATTTCTTGCATTAACTTTCCTGGCACTTATCTAGTCCTGGCACATCTTGCCTCCTGACTTCTTCAACGCTGGTTTTATCAAGGGACTTAGAATTCCATAGATGGAAGGAATATTGAGAATGATTCAGTATGTACTCTTGCCTTAAAGGCAGAACGTATGAAAGACAACTGTAAGCTTCTTTTTCCCCCCTCAAATCTCCAGAGTGATGGCTATCACATCTCAGCTACGCCTAGTGACTGCCTGGTGTTTTTTGGACATTGTGTTCCAAAGATCACTAAAATGTCGCTGCCAACTCTGACTCCAATTCCTTGCCACTATAGTCAGGGGAAAAAAGCCAATGATACGTCTCTAAGACGCAGTAGGGGTATCCATAGGTCTATCAGTGCTTTCGGGGCCACATAAAAGGTATTGATTTTGTGCTGATTTCTATGCAGGGTTAGTTGTCTCTGAAGGTGTCTGTTGTGTGTGTGCCTGAGCTGCGGGGGTGGGTAATGTCTGGATGTATGCAGAACTTTTTTTCCCCAAATAATTTGTTTTAAATTGAAAACACTTCATTAAATGGTTTGTTCATTTTATTGATTATGCTAAAAAAGAGATGTCTCAACTGGGTGCAGTGGCCCACACCCTTAATCCCAGAACTGCGGGAGACTGAAGTGTCAGGTGACAGTTGTTTTATTAGGACACAATAAGTTAAAATCTTTGATTTAAAAATAGCAATATGATTCTTTAGAAATTTCTGAATATTGATAAATCTACTTCTGAAGTTTATAGAATATAACTTTTCGGTGCTGTCTCTCCTTACTCTTATGTAGTTCGAGTACAGATATATATATATGTTCTTTGTTTTTGACACAAGGCCTCGCTCTGTCGCCCAGGCTGGAGTACAGTGGCATAGTCTTGGCTCACTGCAACCTTCACCTCTCAGTTTCAAGCGATTCTCCTGTCTCAGCCTGCCAAGTAACTGGGATTACAAGCATGTGCCACCACACCTGGCTAATTTTTGTATTTTTAGTAGAGATGGGTTTCACCATGTTGGCCAGGCTGGTCTTGAACTCCTGACCTCAAGTGATCTGCCTGCCTTGGTCTCCCAAAGTGCTGGGATTATAGGCCTGAGCCACTGCACCCAGCTGAGGTAGATATTTAAAAAGCTAATTTTTCAGAAAGATGCTAGGCGTGGAAGCAGAGTAAAATGTTGCTTGCCTTAATATCTGTATATCCTTTTTCAGTTTTGGTTTTTAATGATATAAACTTTTAAACTTGAATTTTAGACCAATATTAACAAGTTTTGCTGGATGAGATGGTGGCTCACACCTATAATCTTGGCACTTTGGGAGGCTGAGGCAGGAGGTTCGCTTGAGGCAAGGAGTTTGAGACCAGCCAGGGCAACATAGTGAGACCCTGTCTCTACAAAAAATAAAAAAGCTGGATGTGGTGGTGCACACATGTAGTGCCAGCTCCTATGGAAGCTGAGCTGGGAGGATTGCTTGAGCCTGGCAGGTCAAGGCTGCAGTGAGCTGTGATCATGCTACTACACTCCAGCCCGGGTGACAGAGTGAGACCTTGTCTTCAGAAAACAAGTTTATATGAACCTCCCAACACTAGGTATAGCAGAATGCCTTCTGAAGTGTGTATTTTATGGTTTTATTACAAAGGAAACTGTCACAGTAAATTTCCTTCAATATATAATGGGGCTTTAAGTAATATACTAAGAACGCGGGAAATACAGAGATGATTTAATCATAATTCCTATATTCAGTCCACTTAAACTGAGGTTCAATAGAGAAAAATAGATCGTGCACAAATAATATGTCCCAAAAGCAATAGACTGGCATGAATAGTCCATGACTAATTATTTATAATACTACTTGAAATGTACAGTCTGTCTACTAATCAGCTTCATCAGGGATTATTTTGAATCCTAGATTATTTTCGGTGCTGTTCAGGGAATCACTGGAAAGAGCAAATGACACATTTTACTCTTTTGATCTCTTGTGAATATGTAGCCACCAAGGACCATGGTCCTTGTCAAATAGTGGTCCCTAAGTGCTTGCTGCTGGTCACCACACACACAGCCAGCAGCCCTCAAACTGCAGAAAAGCTAATAAAAGGACCTCACTCTGCTCCTCCCCCATAAAAAAGGAAATGCATGCTTGCAGGGCACACAGAGAAACTTAGGATCAGGAAGAAAAACATGGAGAAGGAAACAGGGAGAAAAGTAAGTCCAGCCAAGAGTGTGTATAGAATTTGACAGACCTTTGCTATACATGATCATGGCACGTATAAGATCCTTATGGTTGGAATGGAAGGCATTTTGATGTGTCAGAGGTGGAAATCATGTCAGATTTGGGAAAATTGTTGGAAGGAAGACTGGAGAGAGGCTGATGTCATCTGAGTGGAGGGTACAGAGGGAAAAGTCAGGAGGTCTGAACAGCCGTTCTAGGACCTTCTAGCACCAGATGGGTAGGCCACGGTCTCAGTGCTGAAAATGACAAGAACATAGCCCCTAAAAAGGGAACGTAAGCACAGAAAAGTATTAATTTGTTGTTCCTGCAAATATGTATGAAAAGAGTTTTATCCTGCTCTGCTTCATACTTAAAAGTGTTATTTTTTTCTTGAAGGATGTGTAGATTGATGGAGCGGGATTTTCTTCTAGTTGCTGTAGCACTGTTTTAGAAAATGTGTTATGTCAGTCCATACCAACCCACTAAAACCCCAACTCACAGCTGCAGAAATAGCCTGAGGAAGTGACAAACTAGTGTGTTCCTCATCATACTGCGATTAGGCTTAACGTCTTTTAAAAATGAGTGTGACTCCACATGGCAAGAGAATAAACTAGCAGTTTATACAAAGATTATCTTCCAGGAATTGGGGTGATACTTAAATTTTAATCACTTTAGATTTTGGTTTATGAGTGAGCTGAGGTGTATCTAAAAATTCTCTCATTCAAGGCCCAAAGACATTTGTTTCATTGTTGGCACATGTGACTGATGGCCCAGGAGATGGTGAATTATGTGCATTGTGTGATTCCCATGGGACCTGGGAGGCGTGGTGGGAGGAGGACATCTAATTGAACCTACTTCTTTTACACTGAGTTGTGATTTGTTATAGTTGTTACTCTGTGGGTAAAATTGCCTTCCACTGTTTTATTTGGTTTGTCTAAAACTAGTGTGTACAAATCTTCCCTTCAGTTTTATAAAAATTAGAAATTGACACCGAGGCCATAAAAGGTACAAGAATTTAAAAATTTTATTAATGTCCCCAGTTGTAATTATAGGTTAGATATTGATATAAACGGTTTGGAGACATTAACGGAAAACAGTCGCACCGTACTTATTGGACTCACTGTGGGTCCATGACTTATTTTGTGAGCTGACCTTGTTTACATTATTTTCAATGTGCTGGTGTGCAGATTACAGAAAGATTGGGAAGCTGAGAGATTTATTATTTACAGAAGGTGGACAGTAGAGTCTATTGCTTTAGGAAAACACAGCTCAGAGCAGCAGCCTGGCCGTCATTAATGAATCATGGCGATGGCAGTGACCTTGAGAAGTCATCCATCTCGTTCACTCTGTGCCTCTGCACAGGGCTGTGTCTCACAAACACCACTGGGCAGAATGGGCCTGTCTGTCATGTGCTGGATGAGATCCTGGGAAGGAAGGCTCACGGTCTACCCTAGTCCTCCCAGCCAGTGATCGGCTGGTAATCCTGTGTTCTTAGCATCCATCACAATCACACGGGGCTGATTTTATTCATTGCTGCCTGATTGTTGGAACACTTTCAGAGTTTAAATTTCTCTGTCTTTTGGAGGGAGGGCCAAAGTTAAACTCTAACAAAATAAAAGGTCTCATCTGTGCACAATACACAGAATGGTAAATTGTCCCAGGCAGACTGGATCGTCTTTCAGTAAACTAATACTGCTGAGACCCATTAAAGCAATGGGGGGCTGCCAAGTGCTCACATCCCAGACTCATCAACTTGTTTTTTTGCTGACCACTCAGTCAGTCAGCAAGAGCAATGTCATAAGTCCTGGATGATAAACATGGTTCTGTTGCAGAGACAAAATGGATCACAGCAGAGAAGAAAAAAATTCTCAGATGAGAAAAACAAATGCCAGGAGCAAGGTCTTTTTAGGTGAGAGCAAGTTCCTTGACATCTAAGACAGTCTCATTTCCCATGTGGAAACTGGGAAATGTGGAAAAAAAGTTTTAAAAAATGTCCCACACCAGGCCCCCAGCCTCAGATAACTGCAGGTTTGCAGACATCTCCAGGGAAACCCATGACTCTGTGACATGTTAAGGGCAAATTTCAGTACTTGCTTAATAGAGTAGAGACATTTGTTGCAATGAAATGCAGATCTGCTGTTAGTGTGAGTTTATTGTGCTGCTATAGCATCTTTATTATTTCCTATAAAATACAATCTGATTTAAAAATAACTGGTCCTATGACACTTACAAGGTTGAATCTGATGGGATGTCCATTGCAGATGAATAGCTGTGTAAATAATTTATGTCTTTTGTCACTTGTATGTGGATTCTCTTAGACCTATAGTAATTAGCAATAACTTCTGGAGTAAACTGGAGAGTGAAAGTACCAGAAAGTCATATAGGTTAGTGAGTTCTATTGATTCTTTAAAATAATTCTATAGTAACGACCATGGGAAAGAAGCCAGTATCTTTCTAAATCTGATTAATAGCTCATTTAATTCATAAGCCTTAAAGCCCAAAGCAAAGATTCATTTGTTTTCAATTCTGTTTTATGTTTTTTTGAGCATTGAAGCTTGGATAGTTTATTTAAATGAGGTACATTTATGACTTTTAATATGACTGCCCTACCATTTACACAAAAATAATATATTCAAAGAGGCAGGTTGAGTGAGTAATACTGGGTATGAAACAAAAGAAGGTGATCAGGATTCCATACTGGATGTCACTTCTTTACTAACGCTGACATAATCAAGTCCCTTATATTGCAAGGAGCAGAAATCTGCTCTGACTGGCCAAAACAAACTGGAATTTACCATCAGGATACAGAGATTGTTGGTGGAACCAAGGAAGGAAAGATGGTCAGGCCTTATTAGAGACCAGAATAGGGACTGGAAAGTGGTCACGAGCTGATGTTATTTTTGTTGTCCTTCCAGGGCTGTGTAGTCTCCTCTCTCTCATTACTGTTTTATCCACAGACATCCTCTTCTTCAGTAAGAATACATAGCCAGTGATAGTTGCCTTCATTTCAGATGTATATTACTTCCCGATTCAAGGAACACCAACCAACTAGCTAGAATCCTGATTGCTAATTCCAAACTCCTGGAAATAGAACCTGATTGGCCCAGCTTAGTCAGGTACCCAAAGAGCCCTGGCCAAGAGAACAGGTAGCCCGGCACCAGAAGGGCAGCAGAGCTAAAGCTCCAATTTTGCCCAAGGTATTTCTTGTATTCCTTCTCTTTTCCCCTCCTTGCATACTCTTCTTCTGTGAGTATTACAAACATCTTTCCTTGAAATTACTTTTCAGAGAAGTTTTGTTCATGAGAGCAATCACTTCACAAGGTGCGGAAGGGAAGAAAAGGTGCTGGAGTTGTTTTAGGCAGAGGAAGTGGTGGGAATGTGAAGCTGTACAACGTCTAGAGTGAACTGTCCTCAGATGGATACTAGCAGAACATCAGGTAGGGAGGGGGATGGCATGAAAAGAAGACTTGAGGGTCAGGTGATTCAGAGATTCTATTAGGAATCTAGGAAGGCCATTTTACCTGGAAGGCCATTTGTATATTTGTGTTTCTTCGGGGGCTTGGTCAATGAAATATTTTAAGCAGAAATAGTCAGATTTTGTATTCTCAGAAGCTTCCTTAGGGAGAAGTTTGAAGAATGGATTCGATGGAGGAGGGCAAGAGTAGAGGCAGAGGTATCATCTGAGTGTTTCAGGTGGGAGATGATAAGCCCTGAACTAGGGCAGAGTGCTGAAAAAGAGGCACAGATCTGAGAAATAACTAAGTTAAGACGGTGGGAAGGACTTGTTGATTGGCTATGAAGTGAGGAGAAAGGAATCAAAGATAACCCAGAATTCTCCCTGAGAAACTAGGAAGGTATGGCGGCATGAATTAAACTGGAATCTGGAAGCAGGTTTGAGTAGAAGATGATGAATTCAGAATTGGACAATTGAAATTGAAGTGTCTGTGGGACATCTAAATGGCTATGTCTTCAGCCTACACATCTGAGCCTGAAACAGAGGTTAGTGATCGAGCTGTGAATTGTGATTGAAGAATACCCAGAAGTTAGAGGGGTGAAAATGTATGCAGTCACCTAAGGAGAGCATGCAGAGCAAGGACCCTTAGCCTGGGGGCCATGGGTAGGCTCCAGGGGATGCAGTGAATGCTCTGATTGTGTATAAAATTTTGTACATATTTTGGACAGGGGGCCAGAAAGGGGTTCATAACTTTCATCAGATTCTCAAAGGAATACATGAGTCAAAAAAAGGTAAAGGCCAGGTGCAGTGGCTCACGCCTGTAATCTTAGCACTTTGGGAGGCCGAGGTGGGTGGATCATTAGGTCAGGAGTTTGAGACCACACCGGCCAACGTGGTGAAACCCCATCTCTACTAATAATACAAAAATTAGCCGGGCACAGTGGCAGGCACCTGTAATCCCAGCTACTCAGGAGGCTGAGGCAGGAGAATCACTTGAACCCGCGAGGTGGAGGTTGCAGTGAGCTGAGATCACACCACTGCACTCCAGCCTGGGCAACAGAGCAAGACTCCATCCCCCCCCCAAAAAAAAAAAAGGGTAAGGGAGCTCTAGTATAGCGCATGCATCAAAAGGGGCAATGTTTTCCCCCAAAGGGATGGAAATTGGTTTTGGGGGAAAAAAAGTCTCCCTCTTTTTTATGTATAAAGTGCAGATATACATGTGGTACATAAGCAGATATACAGTATATCTGTGGTATTAAAATTTTAAGGTGGGGAGTGATTAAAAATGTCTTAAAAGCTTCCTTAAGGCAGTAATAATGAAGAAAGAGGTGCAAAACCCTGGTGTGGAGTAAGAGGTGCAGTGGGTTCTCTTCTGTTTTACTATTAGTGTCTAAAAGCTAAGAACAAAAAGAATCTATAGTTTTTATTGCTGACAGCACTATTGCTATACCACACCTTTCGTCCTATTATCGCATCACCATCACTACCACCACCACTACACACATACATTCTCTGAAAAGTTTATTACAGTGAATTGAGTTTACTATGGATACACAGAATAAGGGGAAAACATGGAGCTTTTCGGGCAGGGGTGGTTTCTTTTTTTTTTTTTTTTTTTTTTTTTGCCATTTCTGGTGCAACACTCTTGCAAGATGATATACATGATTGCTTTTATAAATATCTACAGGTAGGAGCACATTTTAAAATCAGTCTTGCACAATAGATATGTTTAGTTACCCTATCTGCCCATTGATAAAGAAAGCACCATTTGTGGTCTGAGAGGGCTTGAAACTTCCAAGGGTTGTACTCTCCAGGGTTTTTTCTCTGTCTTTTCTTCTATAGCTAATAATTTTCTCCACTGAATAATTACTGAGCCCTCACTGCAAACATGACACCAGATCTAAATGTTGAGTCAAAGAGGGCCCAGTCCAGTCCTTGAGGAGCTTCTCTTCCCCTAAAAGTTGAAACAGCAGTTCCTTTCAGAGGCATGTAGCTGCTGTGGTGTAACTGTCAGAAATCATGCTCTGAGTCCTCCTTCTCAAGAAAACCTAAGTCACTATAAAGTAGCAAGAGGCTACCACTCAACTGTGTAATGTATTATGTATATTTCTAATCTTAATTCTTTTATGTGTTGCTTATGAAAAAAGATGGACAAATTAACCAAATTTTACTAATCTTTCCAATATTTTATTTTAATGTAAATTATAGGCCACCCTCTGGGCCGAGCTGAGAGCAGCAAGTTTTGGAAGGGGAAAGCAGGATCAGCAGGTTTCTGGCCACTGTGGTTCATTAAGTCAGAAATCGTTTATCTGTATAAATTCTTGTTCTAAAGTGTTCACATTTTTGGGCTGTCTGCTTTGTGCACTTCAAGAAAAACAACTCGGCCCTTTGAATCTGTATTCACCTTGAAGTCTTATTACTAAAACTGGAGCCTTCATCAGGTCTCTATAGTCAGGACATTGAGAGCGCACTTTGTGTGCCTACCTTACCTAACCAAAGACCGGATGCAGCGAAATTGCAATAGCAACAATACAGGGATGCTAGAAGAAACTGAGCATATATCACGTGAAGAAAAGATCATTCTTCTTTCTATTCCTAGTGAATGGCCGTAAAGCTGAAAGGCTTCCCTTTCTTATTCTTCCAAAAAGGCCCTATAAGATCGATCACCGTTACATTCATCATTCTTTTCCACTTCTTTCATGGGACCAATCACAGTTGTGTGCTTGATACTGTTTAGGAGCATTTCAATGTTTAGCAGCTTCCAAAATATTTGGTTTTAAATATGTGTCTTTTGGCCTTAATTCATAAACCAACGATTCTGTTTTGTTAAGGAAAGGCCAGGCCTCGTTTTACTCTTGGGTTCTGCCCTGTTGTAAAGTATACAGTATATACATGCTTTGTATGACGTGCTTAGGGGACAGCTTTCCTTTTCAAAACCTGCTTCTTGTGTCAGCTGACTGGTACCCGCAGTGCTGGGGAAATGGAGTGGTTTCTTGGTGACTCCAGATAGCTGTCAGAATTAATCTATAGACAAGAAAAGATTTTCCTTCAAAGGAAGCTAGAGGCAGAGCAATGCCTGTGTATGTCATTCTAAGGGGACACCTAGGCTATGATGGAAGCAAGGAAGGGGGTACTTACTTTGCAAATTAAAATTGTGACCCTCTTATCTAGACAAGTGAAAATCAAATTCAATGGATTTTTTAAAATATTTAACTCGTAAGTTCTTTACATTTTGATAAATCAAACCTATATACTTATGAAGCAGGTCATACTCTTCTTTTAATTCTGAGTTAGTAAAGCTGGTATTTCTCACCCTGAAGCACTGGAGAACTAGATACCTTTAGGAAGCAAAGATGAGAACCAGAGTTCAATATAATTTCTTCCTTTTGAGTGAGAAGTATCCAGTTAACATGGAAATGAAAATCTCTGTTTTCTGTTCTTTCTTCTGAACCTTCTTTTTGAAAACCAGCAGTTGTCTACTTTGTGAGCAGTCTCTCCTTCCAGTTTTTTTTATTTTTTTATTTTTTATTATTATACTTTAGGTTTTAGGGTACATGTGCACAATGTGCAGGTTTGTTACATATGTATCCATGTGCCATGTTGTTTTGCTGCACCCATTAACTCGTCATTTAGCATTAGGTATATCTCCTAATGCTGTCCCTCCCCGCTCCCCCCACCCCACAACAGTCCCCGGAGTGTGATGTTCCCCTTCCTGTGTCCATGAGTTCTCATTGTTCAATTCCCACCTATGAGTGATAACATGCAGTATTTGGTTTTTTGTCCTTGCGATAGTTTACTGAGAATGATGTTTTCCAGTTTCATCCATGTCCCTACAAAGGACATGAACTCATCATTTTTTATGGCTGCATAGTATTCCATGGTGTATATGTGCCACATTTTCTTAATCCAGTCTATCGTTGTTGGACATTTGGGTTGGTTCCAACTCTTTGCTATTGTGAGTAGTGCCGCAATAAACATATGTGTGCATATATCTTTATAGCAGCATGATTTATAGTCCGTTGGGTATATACCCAGTAATGGGATGGCTGGGTCAAATGGTATTTCTAGTTCTAGATCCCTGAGGAATCGCCACACTGACTTCCACAATGGTTGAACTAGTTTACAGTCCCACCAACAGTGTAAAAGTGTTCCTATTTCTCCACATCCTCTCCAGCACCTGCTGTTTCCTGACTTTTTAATGATGGCCATTCTAACTGGTGTGAGATGGTATCTCACTGTGGTTTTGATTTGCATTTCTCTGATGGCCAGTGATGATGAGCATTTTTTCATGTGTTTTTTGGCTGCATAAATATCTTCTTTTGAGAAGTGTCTGTTCATGTCCTTCGCCCACTTTTTGATGGGGTTGTTTGTTTTTCTCTTGTAAATTTGTTTGAGTTCATTGTAGATTCTGGATATTAGCCCTTTGTCAGATGAGTAGGTTGCAAAAATTTTCTCCCATTCTGTAGGTTGCTTGTTCACTCTGATGGTAGTTTCTTTTGCTGTGCAGAAGCTCTTTAGTTTAATGAGATCCCATTTGTCAATTTTGGCTTTTGTTGCCATTGCTTTTGGTGTTTTAGACATGAAGTCCTTGCCCACGCCTATGTCCTGAATGGTATTGCCTAGGTTTTCTTGTAGGATTTTAATGGTTTTAGGTCTAACATTTAAGTCTTTAATCCATCTTGAATTAATTTTTGTATAAGGTATAAGGAAGGGATCCAGTTTCAGCTTTCTACATATGGCTAGCCAGTTTTCCCAGCACCATTTATTAAATAGGGAATCCTTTCCCCATTTCTTGTTTTTGTCAGATTTGTCAAAGATCAAATAGTTGTAGATATGCGGCATCATTTCTGAGGACTCTGTTCTGTTGAACATTGATGCAAAAATCTTCAATAAAATACTGGCAAACCGAATCCAGCAGCACATCAAAAAGCTTATACACCATGATCAAATGGGCTTCATCCCTGGGATGCAAGGCTGGTTCAACATACGCAAATCAATAAATGTAATCCAGCATATAAACAGAACCAAAGACAAAAACCACATGATTATCTCAATAGATGCAGAAAAGGCCTTTCACAAAATTCAACAACCCTTCATGCTAAAAACTCTCAATAAATTAGGTATTGATGGGACGTATCTCAAAATAATAAGAGCTATCTATGAAAAACCCACAGCCAATATCATACTGAATGGGCAAAAACTGGAAGCATTCCCTTTGAAAACGGGCACAAGACAGGGATGCCCTCTCTCACCACTCCTATTCAACATAGTGCTGGAAGTTCTGGCCAGAGCAATCAGGCAGGAGAAGGAAATAAAGGGTATTCAATTAGGAAAAGAGCAAGTCAAATTGTCCCTGTTTGCAGATGACATGATTGTATATCTTGAAAACCCCATCATCTCAGCCCAAAATCTCCTTAGGCTGATTAGCAACTTCAGCAAAGTCTCAGGATACAAAATCAATGTACAAAAATCACAAGCATTCTTGTACACCAATCACAGACAAACAGAGAGCCAAATCATGAGTGAACTCCCATTCACAATTGCTTCAAAGAGAATCAAATACCTAGGAATCCAACTTACAAGGGATGTGAAGGACCTCTTCAAGGAGAACTACAAACCACTGCTCAATGAAATAAAAGAGGATACAAAGAAATGGAAGAACATTCCATGCTCATGGGTTGGAAGAATCAATATCGTGAAAATGGCCATACTGCCCAAGGTAATTTATAGATTCAATGCCATCCCCATCAAGCTACCAATGACTTTCTTCACAGAATTGGAAAAAACTAATTTAAAGTTCACATGGAACCAAAAAAGAGCCCGCATCGCCAAGTCAATCCTAAGCCAAAAGAACAAAGCTGGAGGCATCACGTTACCTGACTTCAAACTATACTACAAGGCTACAGTAACCAAAACAACATGGTACTGGTCTCCTTTCAGTTTTTAAATACAGAAATTATTTTTCCATAATTGTCTTCAAATTATTTATTGTGGACCATGCAGAAATGTTACTTATCGGTAACATTTGGCCTTGAGAGATTGTACCTTCAGTATTTTTTTTTTTTGAGTCAGGATCTTGCACTGTTGCCCAGGCTGAAGTAGAGTGTCAAGAGCTTGGTTCACCACAACCTCAACCTCCTGGACTCAAGCAATCCTCCCACCTCAGTCTTCTGAGAAGCTGGGATTACAGGCGTGTGCCACCACGCCCTGCAAATTTTCTTATTTTTAAAATTTTTGGTAGAGACAAAAATTTTGTCTTCCTGTGTTGCCTAAGCTGGTCCTTGAACTCCTGGACTCAAGCAGTCCTCCCTCCTTGGCCTCCCAAAGTGTTGGGATTACAGGTGTGAGCCACCACATCCAGCCTGTATCTTCAGTATCTTGAGTAGCCTGTTACTCTTGCTGGTATGGATGGTACCAACAATGCCAGATTTTTTTCCTCCGGTTATTTTGACTTCAGTTACAATGTTCTGAAATACAGCCTTGCTGTTCAGCCAGGCCCAAAGCATAGCTCATCACTTCCCAGCTTGTGAGCTTGAATGAGTTAGTTAAACACTCTGATCATGCCTCACTTTACTCATCTGTAGAATGTGGATAGTAATAATGCCTACCTCATAAGTTAAGAGAATTTAATGAGTGAAAACAGGTAAGGTGCTTAGCGTAGTGCCTGGCATAGACTAAGTATTTAATGTTAATTACTTTTTAAAAACTTGTCATAAATATTTAATATATTATTACAAACCATTCAACATTGCCTCAGTGTTAAAAGTGTTACTGTTTAGCCTAGTCCTAAAAATACCTTTGGAGACTGGGTTACTCACAGTCTCCCCCAAGCACTTTAGAACATCTGCTATCATAGGACTCCCATGTCCTAGGATGTGATTCATTTACACAAAACTAGTACCTGGCTGAATGATTTTGAGGATCTCCAGAAGTCTCAGAACAGAGAAGATCTCTCTTTCTCAAGATCTACAGGGCCTTGTCTTGTTCATCAATCTAGTTGGTTTAGTTTTCTTCCAGTTATGATATGTTAGTGTTTTCCATTTTACCCTGTTGGACACACTAAAAAGTAAGGTTAAAGGATTTGCTTTAGGTTACCTGGGTTTGGTAGCAGAACTAGGCACAAAACCATTTTGACTACTATTTGTTGTGATTTATTATATAAAGTCCCTCAACAGCTAAGGTAACATGGCCTGTATCACCTTAGCTGCCAAGGTCAGACAAAGAATATTGCAGTTTTTTAAATCTTGTGGATTGAATTGCTTAAGTGTTAATTCTAAATACTTTATCATAAATATTTAAAGCAAATAACCAATTTCCACTTAATCATAAAACACAACTCTTGTTAGTCTGAAAGCATTTGCATAGAAAATTACATATCACTTTAACATATTTTCTGTTTTTGTGTTCATATAAAAATAACAAACTGCAGATGCATGATGACATCATCATCACTGAACCAAAGGAGGAAGCAGTGGAAATCATTTTGGGAGCTAGGGATTTAAACTATTCCCTGTCAGCATGACAGAGCTTTTCTTCATATTTTTACGAGGGAGTTCCTGTGTGTAGAGGCAACTGCAAGATCAAGGACAGTTGACACTCATTCCTATAAAATGAGCCCCAAATTTAAACACAGTGTCCTCCAAATGTCCCTTGGCACCAGTGAATGTGATTTTTTTTTTTAATGCTACATTAGGTTCTCTAGTTCATCCCACTCAGCTCCATTGCATTTTCTCTAATGTCGTGTCCAATTTTAAGTGACTTGAATGATGGGCCTTCCATCTTTTACCTGGCTAGTGTAACCCCCAAGTGCCCAGGATTCTCAAGGCCTCATTCCCTGTGACAGCCATACTACAGCAGACCTAAGACAGGAGAAGTGGAGCCCACAAGGTTTAAATTGCTGTCTAATAGGCTGTAGCAATCTGAACATCTTATTAAGAGGGCATTTAAAATTAGCATTATTATTCCAGAAGATGCTTTCATACCACAGGAAAAATCATGCTGAGAGAATCCTGATATGTAACCTAATTTCACCATTTTCTTAATTTCTTCCCATTACTCCTAGTAATATGCCTCTCAAACCATTTTATTTTCTTCTCTTTGTACTTCTCTGATTACATAAATAATTTTATCTCTTCGCTTTCTGTTTTTCCCAAAGTAGTTACGATAAATACAATGCTGCCAATAGAATTGGAGTGTATTACATGCAAGCTCTTCAGAGTTAGAGTAACTTTTTCTTGAGACAGGGTCTCTGTCACCCAAGTTATAGTGCAGTGGTGCAATCAATCATAGCTCACTGCAGCCTCCAGCTCCTAGGCTCAAGCCATCCTTCTGCCCCAGCCTCCAGAGTATCTGAGGCTACAGGTGTGCACCACCATACTCAACTAATTTTTTAGGTTTTTGTTAGTTTGTTTTTTTTTTGTAGAGACAGGGGTCTCACTATGTTGCCAGGGCTGTTCTTGAACTCCTGGCCTCAAGCAGTCCTCCTGCCTTGGCCTCCCCAAAGGATTACAAGCATGAATCATTGCTCCCAGCCTAGAGAAACGTTTTAAAAAGTTGATGTTGGCCAGTGCAGTGGTGCACACCTGTAGTCCCAGCTACTCTGGAGGCTGAAACAGGTGGAATCGTTGAGCCCAAGAGTTGGAGGTGGCACTGAGCTATGATCACACCACTGTCCTCCAGCCTGGGCAACAGAGCAAGATCCTGTCTCTAAAAATAAAATAAAATAAATAAAATAAAAAGTTGATGCTGATGAATTCCATGAAAGCAGGCAATATACACCTTCTCTTAGCAACAATTGGGATAATTTTTATTTTTAGCTTCTTTTTTTCCCGTTTTCTTCTATCATGTGGTTCTGTCATTTCCAGGCCACTCTCTCCTATTACTGAGATTCCCATGAGTGAAAGCCAGATTGCAATAATATTATCCTTCTAGAGAGGAATTTGTATCTCTTTGGTGATTATGTTTGAGCAACTCTGCCATCATATCATGGTTATTTAATTCTGTTGCATTTACAAGCAGCTCTCCAGCCTGCTGACAGTTGTCACTTAGAAACTTTACTGGTGGTTTGCCTTTCTTCTGCTATATTCATCAAATCCTGCTGCCACTGTACATCGCAATGTTATCCCACCAGTATATGGCTACCTTATAAAAAGGATTTTTGAAGAAAGAAACTGTCTCATTGAGATTTATATGTACCAAGCCTTAAGCATCAAGTTTCATACTCTATACCACTGGGAAAATTATTTGTTCTTTGGGAGTAATTTATATTCTTCTAAGAAATAATTTCACATGAATATTATTTGCTGTGGTGAATCTTAGCAATCTTTAAAAATTATTCTTTAATTCTTACAATGATTACCATTTGTTTACCCACATTGATTGATTCATTTAGTAAACATTTTAGTGCACTCCGTGTACTGTACTGGACACTGTATGGGTACTTTGAAAAGGAAAATGAACAAGGAATGGTCTCTGCTTTCAGAAAGAGCAGGTCCAGTAGAAGAAGCTGAAAAGTAGACACTTAACTTTCATACAACGTGAGACACACCATAATAGAAGTTATATGAGCACTGATGAGGGAGAAATTAATGCTCCTTGGGATGAATCAGTACTCATGAGAAATTACATAAAATATGTGTCATTTGAGCCAGGCAAAAGTTCTAGTTCACTATGGGAGTAAGGAGAGAAAGGCATACCTAGGAACAGAATCCATATGAGTAAGGCAAGACACCTGAAGTACTTTTGGGGAATTACCCATGATTCAAACATAGAGCATATGATAGAAGTAGCTAGTAATAGAGCCAGAAAAGCAAGTGGAGGTGTGTTGGATCCTCTACACTGAAAAAGTAGACCAGCAGTCCGTTAATGCAAAGGACCTTTAACCTCAAAGTAATTAATCTTTGCTTTTGAAATACATGTGGAGTTTTTTTTTGTTTTTTTTTTTTGTTTTTTTTTTCCTGTGGTGTTGTTTTTTGTTTTTCTTTGAGACAGAGTTTCACTCTTGTTGCCCAGGCTGGAGTGCAATGGCACAATCTTGGCTCACTGCAACCTCTGCCTCCTGGGCTCAAGCAATTCTCTTGCCTCAGCCTCTTGAATAGCTGAGATTACAGGCATGTACCACCACGCCCACCTAATTTTGTATTTTTAGTAGAAACGGGGTTTCTCCATGTTGGCCAGGCTGGTCTCGAACTCCTGACCTCAGGTGATCTACCTGCCTCGGCCTCCCAAAGTGCTGGGATTACAGGTGTGAGCCACCGCGCCCAGCTGTTGTTTGTTTTTTAAAAGACAGGGTCTCGTTCTGTTACCCAGGCTGTAGCGCAGTGGCATGATCTCTGCAGCCTCCAACTCTTGGGCTCAAGTGATCCTCCCATCCCTCCAGTAGCTAGGACTACAGCCATGTGCCACCACACATAGCTAATTTTGAAATTCCTGTTTTTGTAAAGACAGGGTCTTGGCCAGGCGCGGTGGCTCATGCTTGTAATCCCAGCACTTTGGGAGGCCGAGGCGGGCGGATCACGAGGTCAGGAGATCGAGACCACGGTGAAACTCCGTCTCTACTAAAAATACAAAAAATTAGCCGGGCGTGGTGGCGGGCGCCTGTAGTCCCAGCTACTCGGAGAGGCTGAGGCAGGAGAATGGCGTGAACCTGGGAGGCGGAGCTTGCAGTGAGCCGAGATCGCGCCACTGCACTCCAGCCTGGGTGACAGAGCGAGACTCTGTCTCAGAAAAAAAAAAAAAAAAAAAAAAAAAAAAAAAAAAAAAAAAAAAAAAAAAAAAAAAAGACAGGGTCTTGCTCTGTCACCCAGGCTGGTCTTAAACTCCCGGCCTCAAGCAGTCCTCCTGCTTCAGCTTCCCAAAGTGCTGGGATTACAGTCATGAGCCACTGCTCCCAACTGAAATCCGTGTTTTTATTTGTGTCTGACTGTGGGTGTTTATTATGATTCAGACTAATATAGTCCCCACCCCCTAGCTACATCTTAGACTCTCTGCCCCATTTCAGTTAAATGACAGTCTCTAAGGGCAGCGTCCATATATTTCCAAAGTCCCCCAGGTGATTCTGATGCACAACCAGGGTCGAGAAACACTGATCCAGACCCGTCAACGCTTGAACAGATTCACAGAGGCACCCGAGGAGACCCTCATTAAAACCGGAAAGGGATGCCATGAGGTCAGATCCTGATCCTCCCTTACACCGATTGGAAGCAGCAACCTTCATCTCTGTGCTCTTAGCTCTTTACCTTTGCAGCATTTAAACTTGCTAAAATCAATTTTACCTACTAATAGACAAAACAAATCCCTCTTTTGACTCTACAGTCCCCCTCTGGCCATTATCTTGTTGTTCCATCCTGTTGTTCTCCTCACAGCCACACCCTGTGTTCCGCCTTTACTTCTCCATCCCAGTTGAGTGTAGACTCCAGTCCTGCTGCGCTTCCCTGTCTTCCTAGGGTCCTATGGTCATATTCCTAGATTTTGCACATGTTACTCTTCTGCCTGCATTTTCCTTCCCCATACATTTTTTCCTGGCATCCCCCACAACCCCCACTCATCTTTCAATACTTAGCAGTCACATCTGGGAAGCCTTTCCTGGTTGTCTCTGTCTGGATTATGTACCATTCCTATGTGCTATCATGCTATTTGTGTGGAATTTGTATAACAGAATGTACTAATATGTATTGTAATTTCCTGTCTGCATTAAAAGAGGGGGCCTTTTTTAGAGATTGACTTGTTCATATATGTTTTCATATCTAGTGCCTAAAAGTGCTCAGCATATAGTAGTTGTGCGATAAAAATGCTAAATAAATTATGATATACTTATTTAACATTTTTGAGTACCTACTATATGCTAGGTACCATTTATTGAGCACTTAGTATGTTCCTGGTAAAGTGCTTACCACTTAACACATGTATTATTTAATCCCACAAAGTTAGGTACTGTTATTTTCCCCTTTACACATGAGGAAATTGAGAAGTTAAGTGAATAAACCAAAACCAAATTGCTCTTTCTGGTGTCTTTCCCAAATTAGTATTTCACACTTAATCTGGATTGGGGGACTTCTTTAATTTAAGCTGTAAAAACGTTAAAGCACAGTGTATAATTATCCAATTATATTTATCCTGTAAATTGTTAGCATTACCAGTTCTTTCTAGTGTTTGTCAAATGACTTTTTAAAAAGATAGGATCTTGTATAGTTTAACTAGTACATTTTTTTTTGTCCAACATTTGTAATTTTGCTAGCATTTCAGTGAAAACAGAGGTCCAACAGTTCATTCTGTTTGAGAATTAGGAGAGATCAAGTTATGAAAATCAACAAATCGTGCCACAACCCCCAAAGCTTGATCTTCTATCCCCACCAAAGAACCTCTTGAGCCAGTAGTTTGAACACCCTTCCTAGGAAACCTGCTCATAAATTGAAAAATTGGCTGGTTCAACTTTCCCGCACCTTTCCTTCCTCCTCTTCCCTGCTAATGAGCAGTGAAATGGCCTAATGACTGGGGCCAGAGGGAAGGGAGAGCCTGAGTAATCCACAGACTGAATTATCAGCCCCTGTGTAATTGAGTTTTCTTTGGCTTCTTTTTCAGAGTTCAGCATTTTAAAGTTATTGAGGGATGCACTGTTTCTCTAGGCAGTAAGACATTTCTGCCATCATCATTTTGATTCAGTTCTGTTGGGCTAGATGGCTTGTGCTTCTGACAGGGACTCCAGAAGACAAGCTGGGAGAACTCAGAATGACACAGTTGCCTTTCTGCTGAGAGTCAAGCACAGAATGGCCTTTTCATGCTCTCATCTGTTAGACTGAAGAGTGTTAGGGCTGAGGAGAGTTTGTGTGGCAGGAGCACCCTGGAAGAAAAGGAAGGTGCTGTGTAGAATTTGAATGCTGCCCAGTTTCACATAGATCCCAGAATGGGAAATGGCTGTTGGTGGCGTAGGAGGAGCAGCTATCCTGGTTTGCCTGAGACTGAGTGGTTTCCTAGGATAGGAGATGTTCAGTGCTAAAACCAGGACAGTTCCAGGCAAACCTGGATAGTTGGCCATCCTGCATGTTTAACTTAACTTTCCTTAGCTTAACAAAAAGGTCACAATCCATTGAAATCATTTATTATTGTCTTTAAATCCTTTCTGACTCACTGAATGACTCAGGAAAGCAAACAAACAAACAAACAAACAAAAAAATAGAGGATTTCTTTGGCCTCCCTGGAGTAAGCAATAAAATGGAATGGACCCTTGCTGAAAGCTTTCTTCCTACTTACCTGCGTTTTGCGCTCTACTCCTCTGACTTAGAACCCTTGGCCACCCTGCTCCCCATACCTATGAGGTATTTATTTGTTTTTCCTTCCCCTCCCGTTTTGCTGCTGTGGCAGTAACTCCATGGATTAAAGAGGATGTACAGTATGTACTTTCTCCTACTTTGGCACTCTGTTCCCGTAGCTCTGCTTAGATGCAGCTGGCTGAGCTGGGGCATCAGGAAGCCTACAGGGGATCCACAGCTGAATCTATCAGGTCTTCCTGAAGCAGCTGTTATCTGAAGCAACTGGGCTGTGCCAACAGAAGCAAAGGAAGGGTGCAGTGTGGATGTGCAGGAAGAACACCAGACAAGCCTGTCTCTGCTTGAGAGGATCTAAATCACCCCATCTGCATGTGGAATATAGTGATTGTTCTGGAGAGAGCGAGAAGGGGAGGAGATGGTGTTTTTCCACAGTTATCAAGATAAACAGAGCAGCCAGTGCTGTCTGTGCAGCTGTTTCAATGTGAGGATGAGCTGAGTTATTTTATTTTTACTCAGTAGGAATTAACACACCCCCTTTTTCTTTTAGAGAGAGAGAGAGACCGGCTAACAAAATTACTCAATGATTTGAATCTTTCTGCAGAATGGTGATAATTTATGGGAATGTCTGGACATATCCTTGTTTGGAATTTAATTAGTAAAAAAACAAGTTCAGAAGATAAAATAGCTAAGTAATCTAAGATAGCCATTTGAAGACCTGGTAGAAGGAATGGGATAAGGAGGGGGATGGGGGAGCAGCAACAAGGTGAAATGTTATTTTAAGACAAGAAGGAATAAAGAGTTGTAGCCCTCAGGCTGAGGATGGGAAAGGAAATGAAGAGAAATGGTTATCGTCTCCTGTATTGTTGTCCTAGTACTAGACAGTGTCAGTGGTTGTACCCAAGTGATAGCAGCCTGGAAAGGCCAAGATCTCAGATTCAGTACGTCCAGCAAAGACCTCTGCTCAAATTTTTATTTTTACAGGAATAACCAAAGGGATGGGGAGAGTGGAGCAGAGAGCCTGAGTAATCCATTTTGCTCTTGTGAAAAATAGTTAAGGTTTCAGGTTATGATGGCAGATTCTCACTCCCTTCAGAACAAAGCTCCACTAAAATAACAGGAAAGAGATTTTCTTTTAGGTGTAAACCCACAAGGATAAAGAAAATGGGAAGAGGAGGCAAAGATGTGAAAGAGAAAAATGTAAAGCAGATGAACAAGTGGTAAATGACTTAACAGGCCCCCAAAAAACGGATTCCTAAGCTATTGAATTCTCAAAGGCTTAGGAATTAAAGGCACCAGGTACCTCTGAAACTGTGATGAATGAAGTGGGTAGGGAAGGGCTACTGTGAGGAAGATTGGTTAACTACATATTTATGAAACAATCAAGAGCTCTAGATCCTCTCCCCTATTTCATAGAACTGTGACCGTTTCTCCCTCATCCTGATGGAAAATTGGAAATTTATTCTCTGAGGCGGATAAAACAGAGTGTCTCTGAAACAGGAGAGACAACGTGCACAATTGAGAAAGGTCATACCATAGGAGGATTCAGTGGTCATTTGTTGAGACCCTACCTCTCAGTAACTCAGTCACACCTCCAACACACATAACCACCCTCCCCAGCACCCCCATCCACAAACACGTTCTTCCATCCTGTTTCACCACTTAGCTTCTAGAACTCTGGTAGTCAGGCCCATGCCTTCCATGCAAGGGTTAGAAACATCTTCCTAGGATAATCTGACCATCTTGAGAGGGAAGAGCTAAGTAATCTAAAAGTAGGGTTTTCCTAACAGTGAACCCATTTAGGTAATCCTAACATGAAGCTAAAAGTCTATGAGCCTCACTATATTCTTAGAATCTTTATTGCATTTCTAGTTTTCCTCCTGACAACCAGACATGTGAGGAAACTAATATGAAACAAAAACACCAAATAGACGGAACCTATATAAGGATATGGAAACTTTAAAAAAAATGTTGCTGTCTTTAAAGAGATTGAGGTACATGTGGCAACCCGAGACCAAAAAGAAAGGAGCATTTAGAGAATAAGAAGTACACTTGGAAATTTAAAATATTAAAGCAAAAATGGAAAACTCAGGAGGCATCATAGCTGATAAAGTTGAGGAACTCTCCCAGAAAGTAGAACAAGATGACAAAAATATGGCAAATAGAGAAAATATTAAAATGCAGGTCAAGATGAGGAAGTTCAATATTGAAAACCAAGAGTTTCGTAAAGAAAAATTAGAAAAAATCCAGGGGAATAAATTAATAAGTAATTCAAGAAAATTTGCTAAAATTGAAAACATGGGTTTCAAAATTGCAAGGGCCTTCTGAATGCTCAGCCCGCTGGAGGAAAATAGACTCACAGCAAGTCACGTCATCATTGTCATGAAATTTCAGAATACAAGGGATATAGAGAAAATCTACATGCTCCCAGAGCAGGACATGGTTTAAAAAAAAAAAAGAAAAAAGGAAGAAAATAACCTGATCCAGTATCATAGTGGCTTCTCAAAAGCAAAGCTAGACGCTTCACAGGCAGTAAAACAATACATTCAGAGTGGTGAAGGAAATCTATTTCCAACTTGAGATTCTGTACCCAGCCAAATGACCAATCATATACGAAGATAGACTAAGGATAACGTTCAGACCACGTCTTAAAAATTTTATCTCCTTGAAACCATTTCTCAGGAAACTGTAAATGTACTCCACCAAAATGAGAAAAGAGACCAAGAAAGAAGAAAGTGTGAGATACAGTGTGCAGGCTGTTTAACACAGGAGAGAGATGAAAGAATCCCTACAGTGATGGTGAAGGTAGATCCCAGGATGATAGCTTGCTTAATAGTGAAACCAGCTTTGTTTTGTTTTAATGAAGAGGCCAAGCAGCACAGCAGTAGCACCAGCGACTATTAGTAATACGATAGAATCTTCTTGCATATTAAAAGAAAGTCCTGTCTTACAAAGTACACAGTTTACTTTCTGTTCATTCACTCATTAAGTTTTTCTTTTTCTGAATATCTGAAACAAGTGTGAGGATTGACATTTCTGATCACTGGCTTAGCACTAATGCTGTACCAGCAGAGTCTAGGTCATGAATGGTTGAACTCTCAAGAAGCTTTGGGGAGGGGAAAAAACAGCCTTGCCAAACTACTCCCCCTCCCAACCTGCTTGCTAATCCACCAGAAATATGGATTGGAGACAGGCTTCAAAATTGAACTTCAGCAGTGCATAGGACTCCTAACACATAAAGTGTACATATGCGGAAATGTCTTTTTAAATGATTGGGCAGACCGTTAGGTTTGAATCCCATGTCTGCTGAGCCCCTACTATAAGCAGACTCTGTAGACCACCAAATAGTGCCACTTGGAGCGTCTTGCTATTTTGGTTTCTGTTTTGCTTGCATTAAAGTTCTAACACATTGACAGATTTCAGCAGCAAAATCTCTTATACCAGTAGTGCTGAAATTAGTAATCCTTCATGCTATTTGGAAACTGGAGTATAGGCTTCCACAGTGAAATTGGTCATGCACTTCCAGCTTTAACAATCCCTGAGATAGTGTATTATACATATCCATACTAGTTTTGGCACTTAACACAAAAATACTTGTGTGTGTCTCCTCTCTCTCTCTCTCTCTCTTTGTCTCTGTCTCTCTCTATTTCTCTCCTGTTACTGTTTGCATTTCTGTGCTGTGGTGAGCATTTTCCTCAAGTTTTCTGCAGTATTATTTTTATTTGCTTTGACTATTCTGATTCTTTTTGGTAGCTTTATGCATAAGTTTATTGATGCTCAAATTGCATGCTAAGTAAATCATTGGATTTTTGTCTTTAATGATCCTTTCACTAAGTAGAGGTTCAGAATTTCGCAAGGGGAAAAGGAGGGTCCTTGAAATTTTCTGTGAACATTGAAGCAGTCTAGGGATAGTATGTGGCATAGGCGGGACTTCAATGCATTGGGCTTGTTTTCTATAAATACATTTCAGGTAGTTCTCTGAGAAGCAATTGTCTGGAACGCAGGTTTCTTTACATAGCTTGTAGAGAATACAGAGGCTTCAAGGGCCATATATTCTGTCGAGCTTTGAAATCTCTAGCCTGAAGCTGAACCTGTATTATTATCATATATAACAATACTGTATACATTAGATGTATTCATTAGATATATTATATATATGAACATATAACACAACTGGTTGTATGAGTGTACGGAGTATGGGTTTTCCATGAAAAGAAATAATGCCTGCAGACGCTGTTTGTACAATATGCGGAAGTGATTCGCTTTCACCTTAATTCCAGTGCCAGTTTCTCAGGAGTCTAGAGTAAGGATTTGTGATTTCCTCACTCCCTGCGCTCTCTTCATCACTCTCTTGGTTTTGATGCTTAGTTTTCACTTCTGTTTTTTAAGCCATCTTCAGCAATTCCTGTTCTGATTTCTCAGGGTATGTAATGTTTACATTCTTAGAAGGATTCTTAGATTTTTCTTTGGGGAGAGACTAATTCTTTTTCCTTCTTTTGCCTTTCTTTCTCCTCTATTTAACTCTCTACTCTAAAAGAAAAAAAAAGGAGAAAAACAGATTCTTCCAAACCTTAAACTTTTAAGTTACAATTAATGGCGTATGCCCACCCCAGTCTTAGATTAAAAAAGGGGAAACTTTCCTTGCCCTGACACTAAGTAGCAGGCATGTTAGAGGTCATAGTCACCAAATGAATTCTTATAGATTCATAGGAAAACTAATAAATTTAATTTTGTTCTGCTTTTTCTCTAGTTCACAATTCCATTAGACTCATTTGTCTACATTCGTAGAAATGCATAGCTTATTGGATATACTGCAAAAGATAATGCAGACATTTTGAAGATAAAACTAGTGAAATTCTCTCCCCCACCCCCAGCATCTTGGGCTAGGGGAAAAGTTAATGAAAAAATTCAAATGTTGAACTTTTGGTAAATTAGTTCTATTTCTTAAAGTATACTTCTTCTTGTTTTCAAATGTTTTATTGAGTAATGAAATTGGTCAAAATTATTCCCATATGGGTATTTGTTCACATTAGCACATAACAGAGACGGAGGAGGGGTTGGTTTGTTCATATTCGTTTTTCTCTTTCTCCCTTGCTCCTCTCTTTCTGTATCCCCCTCCCTTTTTTCTCCCCTGTCTCTCTTCTTCCCCTCTCCCTTATTCATTTTTCATTTTATATACTCCACATCTCTTTCTGTCTCTATAATCCTTTGAAAATTACAATCTGAAAAAAATGGAAAGAATAAAAAGAAAACTAAACCATGAAATAAGCAAGACATTGCTTGAAATTCAAATCAGTTCCTCTTTCCAGATGGCAAGAAGCCTACTTAATTAGATTTTTGCCTGTGTCCTGCTAAATAGCTATAATAGGTGTACTATGTCTACACCTCAGACTCATTGACATTATAGCCATGTTCTTAGACAGAGCTAGTTGTAGTTTCCCATTTGACTCTTCTTTTATTCCAGAGGGTAGAAGTTTTATGTCTGTCTATCCTAATTGAGCAACTTTGTCTGTAAAGTTCAGTGCTAAATAGATCACCTATCAATCGTTGGATAGTTATTTGATTTTTTAATTTGTTGTTTATTTCAACTTTAAATGTAAGTTCTGTGAGAGAGGGATTTTATCTGTATTATTCAGTCCCATATCCCAGCACCCAGTAACAATAGCTACCACATAGTAAGTGCTCAGTTAGTATTTGTTGGATGAATCAGTGATCATGAATTGGGAAGAGCAGGTAGGAAGAGAATTAATTCTCCTTTAGCTATGTTTGTTTTATTTTGGTGTTTGAAACAAGAGTAGTTCCTGGGAGGACTTTTAATATTCATATTGCTTAATTCAGTGTTTCAAGATTAAGCTACCATACGTGAATAGGTAATAAGCTCTTATGTCCTTCTCTCTACCACTGCTACACATGTGGAGCCTGGGATTGAGAAAAATTAAGGAACTTACCCCATTTGTATTATCTAATGCATTATGAAGCTCTGACTAGAACCTAGGCCTTTCTTTTGATTCAGTTCTGTCAAGTCATATAGTTTGATATGTTTTTGTCTTGCTTTCCAAACTGTATTATAAACTTGTCCAGATCAAGGCTTATGTCTGATCAAGGCTTCTGGCCGATTCCTCATGGGGCTTAGCATTATTTAGTAGACTTTTTTCTTTTTTTCTTTTCATACAGAGTTTCACTTTGTCACCCAGGCTGGAGTGCAGTAGTATGATCATGGCTCACTACAGCCTCAACCTCCTGGGCTTAATTGATCCTCCCACCTCAGTCTCCCGAGTAGCTGGAACTACAGGCGTGCACCACCATGCCTGGCTAGTTTCTAAATTTTTAGTAGAAAGAGGGTCCCCCTCTGTTGCCCAGGCTGGTCTTGAACTCCTAGGCTCAAGTGATCCTCCCACCTTGGCCTCCTAAAGTGCTAGGATGACAGACATGAGCTGCAACACCTGACCCCTAGTAGATTTTTATTAAATCTTGATACTAGCAGATTTACCCAGTATACCTTAAAGGCTATTGTATGGTATATTTGCAGGCAAAAAAAGTGCATGAATTAAATACATTTTAGATCTTATGTCATTTTTATATGATTTATGTAAATATTATAATTATTTTTGTGATATTAATTCAAAATATAATTTCATACACTGAAGGCACATCAGGCACATCGTGGCAGGTTTTAAATTGTGCGTATTTGGTGAACAGGAAAAGCCTTCTGTTCAAAATTCACTTTTCCCCCAAATAAAAAACAACAATTACGGCTGGGGTGGTGGCTCACGCCTATAATCCCAGCACTTTGGGAGGCCGAGGTGGGCAGATCACGAAGTCAGGAGATCAAGACCATAGTGGCTAACATGGTGAAATCCTGTCTCTACTAAAAATAAAAAAATTAGCTGGACATGGTGGCGGGTGCCTGTAGTCCCAGCTACTCGGGAGGCTGAGGCAGGAAAATGGCGTGAACCCAGGAGGCGGAGCTTGCAGTGAGCTGAGATCGCGCCACTGCACTGGGTACAGAGTGAGATTCCATCTCAAAAAAAAAAAAAAAAATTAAATATTTGTCTTTAGTATTGGAATGGCTTTGTTTATTAGTAATTATTTCTACCCATCTCATCCCTTCCACATAATTGATTCTATATAGTATGAGTTTTCTCTCAAAAATAAGACTTCCTGTTTTGTTTGCCCTTCAGGTTGAATAGTGGAGGTGCCAGGACGTGATAGCTCCCTTTGCAGAGCAAATGGTCAGATAGCATCAGGCTGCTCTCTGAGACAGTAGCCTCTGCTTAGCCCTGTGTGCAGTGTTTAACCTTCCAATAATCCTTCCTCTCCCAAACAAGCAAATGCTGCCGGGCCCCTTTGCTGAAGTCAGTACAAGAGAATCTATAGCTCCACAGATCAGCCAGAGGGAAGGTTTTCTAAGAGTAACAAATCTTTTTTTGCAACATGCTTTTTCTAGAAGCTTTTTGTCATTCTGGCAGTAAACTTGTTTTCCACTTGCTGCCTTAGCAACAAGACCTGAAGTCATATCCCCTCCAGTCAGTGGCTTGATTATAAGAGCACTAACATTATACACAGAACTAGAAGAAAATTTTTTACCGGGGAAACCCACAGGCATTACCTGCTTCTTGGGTTAGAGAATTATTTGTATATATTCTTAGTATCTCCTTAAAGGAAAAAGTCAAATAGGAATCTTGGAAATGGTGCATCTAAACCTTGGATGATCTCAAATCTCTAGTGAATGCTGTAGCTTAAGTTCTTATTAGGTGTCTGCCTCTGGCCACAACAAAGAACAGTATTTCTCCGCAGAGTCCTCTATGGTTACTGAAGGAAGAGCCAAAATGTTAAGGTTCCCTTCTTTTGTAACAATCTCAGGCTAACTCTAGTTTTCAAGATTCTTTGTTTAACCCAAGAATATAAAGTTCAATTTGAGAATAAATATTTGTTTACCAAAGAATAGAATTCAGATGGATTTTAGCTTTAGTTAATCCCTTGAGAGCTTATTTAAATATTTCTCACCAAATTCAATTTTATGTTGTAATAAAATGTGCTCAGTACAGAAGTTAGGTGATCACATAACTAAGGCAAAGCTTAAGGATTGACTGTAACCACAGGTAGGCTCGTGCTCCACTAGAACTGAAGACTGCGGAATACCACGGGTTTAAAGTTGGAATGCAGAAGTTGCTGTTTTTCTATATTTTCTTTAGTATGTTAAAGATGTACTGTATGTACCTTAGAAATTAAATCTAGTGGCATCCTCATAAGCAATGACGGAAAGCTAGATTAAGAAAAGGAACTCATACCTTCCCAGAACAGGCAGAGAATGCTGTGAAATCTCCAAAGCAAAATTTCTTTAGGTCATAGTACTATGCTGTCTCTCTGTAAAGAAATGCATTTTTCTTAACAAATTCAAATTCCTAACTTCCAGGGCTTACAAAAAAAGAACCATGTCACTGCGTATGGTTAGCTGGACCACGTGGCCCTGAGCAGTCTCCCTGGATTTCACATTCTCTGCCAAGAAGGGATCCTGGGTTGGAGGAAGGGAGAAGATACTTTAAACTTTAAACCCAAATATGGGCAAAAGATTGTTCCCTTGCTTCCTCATGCTTAGCTAAGACAGGTCAAGAACATTTTTTAAAGGCTAGAGGATTAAAGTGAGAAGCACCATAGAGCCAGGAAATCTACATTCTGAATGTCGCTTGCTTTCTATGGCCCATAGCCCCCATACTGTGGTGCCCTAAGAGGAAGGACAAGCCCCTCCCTGTGTTCCTGAAGTATTCTCCTTGGCCTGCCTCTCATAGATGCACCATTTTAACATCTAAAGTCAATAATACAGTAATCCCCTCCTTATCCTCAGGGGATAAATTTTAAGACCTTCAGTGGATGCCTGAAACTATGCATGGTACTGAACCTTATATATACTGTATGTTTTCCTATGCGTACATACCTATGGTAAAGTTTAATTTATAAATTAAGCACAGTGAGAGATTAACAACAATAACTAATAATAAAATAGAACAATTCTAACAATATACTGTGAAAAGTTATGGGAATGCAATCTCTCTCCCTCTCACTGTCTCCAAATATTGTACTGTACTGCAGATAACTGAAACTATAGAAAGCAAAACCACAGATAAGAGGGGACTAACTACTGTACTCTCCAAGACAACCAGCATTCTCAAAGTCCTAACCAAGAAATTCTGCATCCTAGAATCTACTCTTTGAATTTCTGTTTAATGGTATCCTACTCTGCCAAGCACTGCATTCGATATTTTCAATACTTATCTCATTTAAATACCCTGTAAAGTTCGTGTTATTGACCTCATTTTATAGAGGAGGAAACTAAGTTTTAAAAAAAATTGGGGGGTCAGGTGCAGTGGCCCACACCTGTAATCACAGCACTTTGGAAGGCTGAGGCAGGTGGATCGTTTCAGCCCAGAAGTTTGAGACCAATGTGGGCAACATCTCTACAGAAAAATTAGCTAGGCGTGGTGGTGCATGCCTGTAGTCCCAGCTACTTGGGAGGCTGAGGTGGGAGAATCACTTAAGCCCAGAAGTCGAGGCTGCAGTGAGGCATGATCGTGCCACTGCACTTCAGTCTGGGCAACAGAATGAGACCCTGTCTCAAAAAATATATGTATATTTTATTTTTTTCCCTTAAGTGACACACTTAGTTAAGTGATGGAGCTGGGCAACAAACCTGATTCTGTTGGATGCTAAAAGCCACATTGTGTCAAAACTCTGTAGTGCCTTTCAGTTTTAGAGTGCTGTCCTTGGAGGGTTTCAGTTTTATTTTATTAAAGAAGACAGAACCTCATTCACCCACAATCTTATAGCTCCTAGAAAATTTCTGTATTGAAACATTCTGTACTGAACTATGTTCAGTATCCAGTCTTTGTCAGCTACTTGAAGACAGCTAACATAGGGAAGGGAGAGGGATATTGGAAACAGACTGTTACACTATGGCTCACGTGGACAGCGTTCATCCTCATCAGAAATGGCCAATCTGTTGCATATCTGCCTTCCTCTGCACTGTTTTAAGTTTTAATTGTCTTCCAACTGTCTGAGCTGGTGTTGAGGACTTCGGCATGAATAAAGGATATCTGTTCTATTTTTCAGCAGTTCTCCTCTCTACACACTGATGAAGTCACTAGCTGCCACTGCCCTTATTATCTGGTTAAATCGAGTCTGACTCGTGCTGAAAAGGCAAAGAAATAAATCTTAAACTTTACCTATTTTCAGGATTTCTTGTGACAGAGAAAATGTGATACCTACTTCTCCCATTTTGGTGTTATGACCGAGAACCAAGTTTTGTTTTGTTTTTCAGAAAAAGCAAATAGAGAGAGGACTCTCCCATTCCTATCCCTTGGATTTTTCAATAACTTGGGTAGTAATAACTTCTTTTATCTTGGGATGCTCCACTGTGAGCTCCATTAAGGAAATATGCTCATTATGAAGGATGGTACCTGTGCTCCCTCCTCCCCCTTTCAGTCATTGCTCATGGAGCAAGGCACTACTCCTGTGCTGGACAGGGCCTTTTTTGTTGTTGTGGTTTGTTTTGAGACAGAATCTCACTCTGTCACCCAGGCTGGAGCACAGTGGCGCGATCTCAGCTCACTGCAACCTCTGCCTCCCAGTTTCAAGCGATTCTCCTGCCTCAGCCACCCAAATAGCTGGGATTACAGGCACGTGCTACCACGCCTGGCTAAGTTTTGTATTTTTAGTAGAGACGGGGTTTCACTGTGTTAGCCAGGATGGTCTTGAACTCCTGACTGATCCACCCACCCAGGCCTCCCAATGTGCTGGGATTACAGGGCCACCACGCCTGGCCCTGAATTCTTAATGTAGAGCTTCAGGCCGCTCCTGCCAGTCATTGGTGTTGGGCCATTAGTCGAAGCCTTTTGCCATTTCTAGGTTAGATCTTTAGTGTGGGGAAAGTCCAGGATATTTACAACTTTTTGCTTGAGAAAAAGGAGCTTGGCTTCTTTCTTTTGATGTCACATTTTTTAAAATGTGTATTTGAGTAGGAACTTTATGCCATTTTTGCAAATTATGCTATAATTTTTTTTCTAGAGACTTAGAAAGCATTGTAGAACTAGAATAATTAAACTTGTTATGAGCATTACATATAATAGGCTGATCAAAAGGTGTGATATATAATGGTGAATTGCTAATTTGACTTCAGGATTATGCAGCAGAGATAACATTATCTTCATTTACACAGAACTTTTTATCTGGAGGCATCTCTCAATGCTTTTCCCACCATATATATTATTTTGTTTGTTATCACAAATACTATCATAAGAGTATAAAATGTATTCCAGTATAACTTTTTATTCTCAGTTGCTTATAACTGCGGGGTGAAGGAGGGGAGGGTTGCACATTTTCTCGCATTCCTAATGTTTGCACTGGGTAAAATATGGGAAATTAGTTATCTAAACTTGGAAAACCTGATTCCATATAGTGTTTTAAAAAGAAAGAACAGGAGGGAAGGAAGGTTATTGTATCCCTTAGGTCAGCCTGGAATATATTAACCTTAAGAACCGCCATTGGGAAAAGGCCCTGTTAGTCACTTCCTGGCTCTTCTGTGCACAGTAGGAGAGACAGCTTTTGTAGAGACTTGAGCTAGAGAATAGCGAAATGATCTGATCAAATTCCACTAAACCACATTCCCTCTATTCCCTCTAAGGTTGCAGACAGCAGCACTCAGGCTGTCATAGCCATACGCAGTTGAAAATGCTATGCTGGTTGAGTTCCCGTGGGTTTAAGGAAATGGACAAAATTAGATTCAGGCCAAGGTGCCAGAATTAATACACCCCTTCCCTTCCAGAAAGCACCAGGGAGATTGTCACTGCCAAAGTGAAGGACAATATAACCTTTACTACCCAGACTAGTAAGAACTTATGTTGAATGAACCTACCCACCCACCCAAACCCAGTAAAATCAGTACCTTCTGTCTGTCTTGAGGGCTCGAAGGAACAGATTAGGGCCAAATTCTTGCTTAACCAGTGGGCTCTGGTACATATAGCAGTTGCCCCTGATTCTCAACACGGGAAGAGTGGTGTCTCCTTGCAGTAGGTGTGAGCACACTGGACAGTCAGTTCAGGACATAGCATTAATATTGGTTGTAAAGATGAGTGATCAGCTCATGTCAAGGAGCAGATGGCTAAATGAGGTGCACAGGTAATGCCATGAGAGTCAAGCTTGAAGAATCAGGAAGGACGACAGCCCATGATATAAAAACCCCAAATATAGTCTCCTTAATGTGAATTTTCTAAATCAGCATTTACATTATACAGTTAACTTGGACTGATGAGAAATGTAAGGAAATTACCAAATTAGTGAATAGCGATCAACTCAGAAGTACAATTATATCATCTAAATTGAAGGTTGTTTTACACAGCAGAGGGGAGGAGATTACTAAAACCTTGTCCAGTCTGTCATATTCTAATTGAAATCTGTTCATTTAATATACCCCATCCTTCAGAGTGCATAGTTCATAATCTGGGAGGCGTTATCAATCTAGTTATTTTTCCTGGTTCTTCCTTTGAATTCCAGTAAGACGGTGTGTGGCACATCCCTCATGGGATTGTGTGACACTGAGAAGAATGAGTTTGTTCATTAACCTGTGAACTGTCAGGTCCCTTTGGAGAGTGAAGAGAGCAAGTTACTCCAAGGTTAATGCTTGTTTGTTGGAGATGAAGTCTCCAGGGAGTTAAAGAGGATGAACAGGCCAAGATGCTCAAGGGCTGCCCAGTGAAACTCTGCACTGTGTGCAGGTGCCAGATTCATGTGGCCAGGAGGGAGGCTGCAGAGCAGGCTGGGCCATCTCTGCAGATCGCTTCCTCTGGTCAGGAGACTTCCCAGCAGTCAAGTGGGGGGCTGGCGTAAGTATATAAGGCTAACTTCCTAACGAAGATTTAGGAGCAGTATTAAAAGAAACTGTGAGTAGTTTTCAGTAGTTTCTGGATTTTTTCTTTTAAACAAGAAAGCAATATTGATTTCATGCGTTCATCTCCAATGGATGAAATCTTCCATTGAGCTGGAAAGCATTTGCTTGTGCACGTGTGCTCCAGTACATTCCTAACCACAAGGCAAGAGCAGAAGCTATTTGTTATTCTCCGGTATAAATGTCTTATGGTCATGTACCTGACTGACATTCAAGGGTTGAACTGAACAGTACCTGGTTTGGTTTTCTGGGTAAATCATATCTAAGTTCTACTTAATTCTCTGCAAAATGACATGTCCCTTATTTTGCTATAATTCTTCTAGGTTCAATTGGAGCTACCCATAAGGAGCAGATATAGGGTCTGAAGTCAAGCTCAGAGTCTCCTTTGGTCTATATCCTGGTGCACTATATGTTTAAGTGACATGTCTTACTCTGTTTTCTTTGGATTGGTTGTGGTGGGAGCTCATTTTCAACAGATTTTATTTTCTTTTTACCATCAGGTATATTCGAATTGTTGGGACTCACAACACAGTGAACAAGATTTTTCACATTGTGGCTTTTGAATGTATGTTTACAAACAAAACCTTCACTCTTGAGAAGGGGCTGATAGGTAAGTATTACAATTACATTTTTGTATATATATTTAGATATTTTATCTTCAAATACTTTGTTACTCTCTTATCTTAATCAGTTCTAAGGACTCTAGTTGATTTAAATGCCTTATTGCTAGCTGACATAGGGAATGGCTTACATTTTTTAGAAGTATTCAATATAGTAATTCCAGTGAACTTGAATGAATGTAAATATTGTACTAGTGCTTAAGAATTGAAAATATGTTAGTAATTCATTCAGATTTGCTGTGTAGGGAATGTTTGTGATAGTCAGGTGAAGCGTCTCGCACCAAGGGATTTAATGATAGGTGAGTTTGAAGAGAAGTCTGTATGATATTGATTGGATGTTCAGACTTTCCATGGCTGTGCAGGTATTTTGGCCTTTGCTTGGATATGAGTGGTATGCTTAGCTGTGGAGGTATCTTCGTGGATATATGAATTCATATTTGCCCGAAGTAGCCTCAAGAAAGTTCAACTCACGAAAGTGCCTCCATATAATTTAAATAAGACCAAAGTGACTGAATTGTCACTTTTGAATTGTCATTGCAAAAGTCAAGTTATTGGGTGGGAAATACTGCCTGACTGATATTTGGAAAGAAGATTTTAAATTTTAGTGTAATCGTTTGCTTGGTTGTTTTCTGTCTTGTTTTGTTTTTATTTGCAGTAATGGGTAGTCTGGGCATTGTGCACAGTCCATCCCCGGTCTTGACATTCTAGATACCATGAGTGGCTTTGCCCATCCATACTGTTTATTCTGCTTTTTTTCCCCCATGCCCATAGGTTTTCATTCACCTACTGCAAAGATCACGCTTAGATCAGTTAGCTCCTTGATTCTGTCCCTTTATTGCAGTTTGCTTGAGAAGGGACTTCATATGTTCTGGTGTGGGGATAAGATGACCCTGCCTTGTAGTCTAAAATAGAATTCTGTACCTTTACAAAGGGACTCATGTCTCCTCTCTTTCCCAAGTTTTGTTCATGTTGGCACACACGTCCATACTGACCTAAAAGCATGGGAATAACTATAATGGGAAAGATGAGTGTAACTTGCAAATGTTTATTAACTCTTTGAATGGTCATAGCCTAAATTTTCCTAACACCTGCTGTGTCTAAAACCTAATCCTTTACTTATGGAGATTTGGGAGAATGATATTAATAAAGTAGCAGGAGTGGAAAATTTGCCGATATAGAGAGTGTTTAGAGCTCAACTGAAATAGCTGCCTTGGTTTTAATTTTGTTATGAACATAATTTTAACATTAAATATAAATATTAATAATTTGTGTGACTTTTAAGTAATTTGAAAGTTACCAACTTTGAAGCATTACCTGATATTATTGTTTTTTAATTCTATAGTCTGTACAGAATTGTGTTGATGGAGGGTTGTGGGGAGGGCATTCTTTTTCACCTGTTGTCCAGGCTCTTCCATAGACTGTAGGCCTCACTGTGTATCTGACTGTGTAGTTAGGAGAGCCCTCAGTGAGAAGGATCTTAGAAACCAAGACCCTTCTTATTTACAAAATGTGTAGCATTTGGCTACTCATTTCAGCTCAGTGCACTGCATTTTGAACATGCTGCATGGAAGGTACCATCTACATCAATCAGCCCCCTCTTCTTAGAAAGAACAGGTTTGTGGACACTGTAATTATTAAAGAAACAAGCCTATCTGGCATGAAACTCAGGATTGGTTGTAATGAGGGGTGCTGTTGTTGGTATGCATGTTTTGTCCAAATTGAGCTAGTCAGCATCATCAGAAGCTGTAACAGTCTCAGGTATGTTGGTGATGAAAGAAAATTACAGAGAAACAAGAAGTGTTTTTGGTGTCTGGTTAAACACTCTTCTTCAAGCACTCTTCCGTAATGCTAACAAGTTTGACTGCAAAGAGCACTGTAATCATCGCCTGTTATTGTCCCTCAGCCAAATGGGAGCAGTGGTGCAGGTAGGCAGATACGTACATGCTCTTGCCAGAAGATTGCCTGCAATGGAACCCCCTCTGACCCTCCTTGGACCATCCTCACAGCTCAGAGCTGCTCATCCTCGGCAGTGGTGTGAGTGGTGAGGGAGTTCAGGGGGATTTCGTTATCCTCTGTCTGACACTGCAGCTCTGCTTACCTTACAGAGGTGTTTAAAACAGTAATCTCCAGCTTTCCGTGTTGATCATCTCAGGTGCATTTTAGCAGCACACAGGCCTTGGCCAGTCACCCTCCTGGTCCTCGACAGGTCCTCTACGGGGGTACAGGTATGTCAAAATCACCTGGAGTTATTTTTAAATTGCAGATACTTACTTCTTACACTTTCTTGTATCCTGTGAAATATACACTCCCCTCCTGAGAATCACTGATATGAACTCCATGATTTCATGGGGGAAAAAAAGTAAAACTAAGATAATGTCATCATAAGTAATTAGAGTATCAAATCCTACTTTTTTTTTTTTGTTTTTTGAGACAGAGTCTCTCTCTGTTGCCCAGGCTGGAGTGCAGTGGCACAATCTTGCCTCACTGCAACCTCCTCCTCCCGGGTTCGAGCAATTCTCCTGTCTCAGCCTCCCAAGTAGCTGGGACTATAGGTGTGCGCCATTACGCCTGGCTAATTTTTGTATTTTTAGTTGAGACAGGTTTTCGCCATGTTGGTCAGGCTGGTCTCGAACTCCTGACCTCAGGTGATCCACCTGCCCCGGCCTCCCAAACTGCTGGGATTACAGGCGTGAGCCACCACGCCTGGCCCTCAAATCCTACCTTTATGTTTCTAGATTCAGAACATTTTTCTTTCATAGTTCCTGGTCTTCTTTTCATAGTGCAGGCTCCTTTAATTATTCTTCTCTAGGCCTTAAAAATCACTTTTATAATATTTATAATTTTAAAAAGTCAGATTCTACTGTTATTATTTAAAATATATAATGGTGACAGGAAATAACATAAGTAAAAATAAGCACACCCACTATATGAGATTTTAGTCTTCTTTTCCCACCAAAGGGGTTCTTTCCCATTTTTATGACTGTGTGTCATGCCTCATGCAGCTTCACTTGCACAGACTCATGGGAGGCTTTGATGTCCTCGGGTTCATATAGCCACGAGAAGAGGCCCTAGCTCAACCATGTTGCCCAGAGCTGGGCCTTTCTCCCACCTTTGCTACTGCCACTACAGCCTCTTCTCATTTGGTGGCTGCATCTGTATCTTGCTGGAATGTATTCTTTCCTGGGAGAGTCGGCCTGTGATGACTGTCTCCTCTGTGTTAGGAGGCATCTGTAAGAAACCCTAACCTGTCTTGCCAGTGAGGCATGGAGGAAGTAATTAGAAGAGATGTGACTGCTATTTCATAAAAGTTCAACCTCCTAAAGAATGTATATACTTTGCCTTAGCACTCCACTTTGGTGATACTTGCATAGCATTTGCCAAGTCCTGCTTTTTTGTAATGATTTCCAAATCTTCCTTTTTTTTTTTTTTTTTTTTGAGACGGAGTCTTGCTCTGTCCCCCAGGCTGGAGTGCAGTGGCGCAATCTCGGCTCACTGCAAGCTCTGCCTCCCGGGTTCACGCCATTCTCCTGCCTCAGCCTCCTGAGTAGCTGGGACTACAGGCGCCCGCCAACACGCCCGGCTAATTTTTTGTATTTTTAGTAGAGACGGGGTTTCACATCTTCCTTTTAATCTTGTGTTTAAATTCACTTTTTAATGCCCTACTAGTTGTCCAATTAGAGAGAATAGTACCTATCACCCAGCTTTAAAGAATTATCAATTCACAGCTAACCTAGTTTTATCCGTATGTGATCTACTTTGTCCCTATCAGATTATTTTGAAATTAATCTTGGACATTTTATCATTTCATCTATAAATACTTTATTATGCACATCTAAAAGCAAGGCTTCCTTATTGTAGCCATAAGCACAATACCATCATACTACCCAAAAATTAATTTACTTAAGAGCATTAATTATGCAGTCAGTGTTCCAATTTCCCTGATTGTTTCAAAGTCTGGAGTGAGAATGTGTTTTTATAGGTTGAGTAAATCAGAATTCAGATAAGGTCCATATTATGCAAGTAGCTGTTGTGATTCTTAAATCTCTTTAAATCTGTATGTTCTCTTCTATTTATCTGTCTATCTTTGTCTGTTTTTCTCTAATTATTTATTTGTTAAGAAACTAGGCTTTTCTCGTATAGAGCATCTACCAGTCTGGATTTTGGCCATCGAATTTCCGTGGTAACATTTAGCATGTTTATCTGTTGCATTTCTTGTAACTTGGTAGTTAGAGCCTTAATCAGATTCAACTATTATTTTTTGGTAATAATACTCCATAGGTAGTGTTGTGTGTATCTATCCAGAAGCAGAGGAAACCTCTAATTGTCTCTCTCTTTTGGATGTTCACATCCATTGATGATTATTTCCTGGATTCATTATTTCATAATTTTGGATTGCAAATGGTTATTTTCCAAATACGTCATTCCTTCTTCATTTAGTCCCTAGAAAGAGAAAATGTTCCTCAACACTCATTTAGTAACGCTGAGATACAATTCGCTCAGGAAAAGAAGGATAAACGTTACATTCTTTCCCTTTGTTAACCAGTTTTCAAAATAAAGGGGTGGTTCCCTAGCATCCTTCAAGGGTGACAAAGGTTTGTTTGTGGGATTTGTTAGAGGGAGGTAAGTACATATCATTTTGAGTTTGTGGGAATAAACACGATTGAAATCTTTTAATCGCGTGCAGTTATTAGTAACGATATTCAAATCATTGTATCTTTAGCCTCTTCAAATTGGTTTTTGAGTGCTTTTGATAAGACTTTAGTAGTCCTTGATAGTTCCATGCTTTCTGGCATAACAAGATGTACTAGGTTTATTTTGTACATTTCCTGCCCTTGATCTGGAATCAGCCATTTCTTCATGGAGGCTTGGTACTGTATAGAGGAAAATGACATTTGGAAACCTCAGTGTAGATACTGTAGATGATCTTTACCACTGTGTTTGCTGCTATTTCTAGACCTTCAGTAGACAGAACTAGGAAATACATGCACATACACTTAATTATTTATATGACATATATTTAGCAGATGAAATATATCATGAGTATATGCTGACACTTCTAATTCAAATTCAGTACTACAAGATTTTTGTTTAAGCTTTTGATCTTTCTTTCATCTCTTTTTTTTCTTCATAGGTGAAATCTTGATTATCCGTGATACATTGCAATATTCATTTGCTCTATCCCCAGTACATACAGAATAGCTATGAACCATATGATTACTGAAAATAGTTTAAAGATTTTTGTTACTGATTTTTAGGTCCTTCTATCTGTAGAAATATACAGTAAAATGACTATGTTTTAAAGTCACTTGCAATGATTCTCTGTGTAGTTATGCCACTATTTCAGTGTACAGTTAGGTTCATCTGTTCCATTTTGCTTTCAATATTTAGGGATTGCCTTTAAAAAACTTTTGTTTCCTAACTATGTGTAATACTTACATTGTTCTAAAATCAAAACTACAAAAGAGCTATATTCAGAGAAATGAAGCTTCTATTCCTGCCCTCTCTACCTCTGTAAATAATCTCTTTTTTTCCTCCTTTAGTTTGTTGTTGTTGTTATCCTTCCATTTAAAAGTGGGAAAATATATGTATTTCTATATTTATATTTTGCATCCTCCCAATGTCTTTAAATAATTGGTAGCACACTATATACCATACATATTATATATTTTTTACCTTACTGTGCTTCTTTTTCTTTCTTTTCTTTTCTTTTCTTTTTTTTTTTTTTTTTTTTTTAGACAGGGTCTTGCTGTATTGCCCAGGCTGTTCTAGAACTCCTGGGCTCTAGGCATCCTCTTGAGTAGCAAATAGGACAGTAGGCATATACCACCACACTTGGTTTCACCTTGCTTTTCTGTACTTAACACTTATTTTGGAGCTAGCCATAGAGAAAGATATTATTTGTTTCTTTTTATAGCTGCATGGTCCTCATTAGCGTAGATACACCATTGTTTATTTAACTGATGTTAAATAAACAGTTTTCTATTGATGAACCATTTGGGTTGTCTTCAATTTTCCACTACTACAAATAGTGCTATTGCCTTGTGTATAAGTCTTTTCCTATTTTTGCCAATATATCTTTGGAATAGATTTCTAGAGAAGGGATTGTATGATCAAAGAGTACATGCACATAGAATTTTCCTAGATATTGCCAAATTCACTTTCATAGGGATTATACCATTTTTAAATTCTCACTGGTATTGTATGATAAAGACTGTTTCCCACAGCCTTGCCAGCAGAGCATGTTGTCAAACTTCTGGACTTTTGCCAGTTCTATAGGTGAGAAATGGTATCTCAGTGCAATTTTAACTGCATTTCTCTTACGAGAGAAATTGAGCATCTTTTCATATGTTTAAGAGCCATTTGCATTCCTTTTTCTTTTTTAAATGGCTCTTCTCTTCTTAGGAGTCTTCTAGATGAATAGAGAATATGCTTTTAGTAAGACTTGGGGGAGCAGTAAACACTTTACACTGAGATTAGAGTGTGGCATTCAGCATTACAGAAGTCTGGTTGTGCTTCCTAAGGTCTCCTGGTTCTCCTGGAAAATAGAAGTTCTCATATGTCCCTCTCCATCCTTGTCCCTGGTTCTACGTCTCTGCTTAAGAGATAAGAACTAGGGCATAGAGCTCTAGGTTCAAAATTATGGTTTCTTTAACCCTTTCAAAGAATAGGAATAAGATTCTATTATCAGCTTTAGGCCGTTAAAGTGTTACTTTTGTGTCTTACCAGCATGGATCCAGGAAGACTGGTAACTTTTTGTTCTGTACAGTAGACCCCCTTATCTTTGGTTTTGCTTTCCGTGGTTTCATTTACCTGTAGTCAGCCGTGGTCCAAAAATATTAAATGGAAAATCCCAGAAAAAAACAATTCATAAGTTTTAAACTGCATGCCATTCCTGGTAGCATCATGAAATCTTGTGCCATCCCACTCTGCTCTACTAGGGATGTGAATCATCTGTTTGTCCAGTGTATCCATGCTGTATATGCTAGCTGCCTGTTACTGTGTAGTGAAAAACATAGTGTATATTGAGTTTGGTACTACATGAAGTTTCAGACATCCACTGGGGATCTTGGAACATATCCCCTGCAGATAAGGGGGGACTACTGAGATTGGATCTAGGGCAACCAAAATCAACAGCATAAGCACAAGAACTCTGTTGCTGAAGCTGCCGGTACACTTAACTACTGCCGCCACCACTGGGACTGTGCTATCTGAACAGAAACACCAGAGTCCATATTCACCTGCTGCTACCTTCAGTACCACCAGAAACAAATAGACAAGAACATGTCTTTTTCCTTGCTCCTATATTTCAATCTCCCATCAGTCTCTTCTGTTGGCAGAACAAAAAAACAGGCTGGTAAGGGGAGTCTGGGAAACTGTAGTTTTCAAAGGTTTAGCCTCTGAGATCCAGTGTAGAACAAGGGAAGGAATAGAGCTGAAAGCAAACAGATTCCTGGCACAAAGACAGGAAGACAGGCAGTGTAAAGGGGGCACCTTCCAACAGGAAACTTACCATCTGATTCAAAGTAGCCGGACAGTCACATTGGCAAGATATGGAAATAAGTGGAGTGGAGAACAACAGACAAAGGCATAAACAGGTGTGGAGAAAGGTTAAGTATTGGTTTGGGCTGCAAAGGAACTGAACATATCTCTTGCCTAGTAAGATAAGGCTTCATGAAGAATGGTATTTTGAGCTAGGCCTTGAAAGATTGAGTAAATATTAAGGAGCATTACAGAAGTGCTAATTTACATAGCAATAGTACTGTTTCCCTCAGAGGAGCTGAAGATAGTAAATAGAAATAGGTTGTCTATGGTTACTACTGTCATTTAAAACTATTTTGAGATTGTAACAATATGTTTAGAATGCTGTAGAATTTTTGGGAAAGTAAACAGAGTTGGAAATCTGGGCTGTCTAAGGGTTTTTGGCATCCAGTGACCTAGACATATAACACGACTTCTGTGCTTCACAACTGTGTTTAGTAAAGTGAATGTCCTCTGGAGCAGAAACAGATTTGGGAGTGAGGGAGTTCAGTAGCTGATGAAAGTGTTACAATGTGGCAAAGAAGCAAACTTCCTGGCTTGGCAGAGGGGTCTTAAAGGCCTTAATGCAGATAGTTTCCTACAATGGCACTAGTGAGTCTGAACTAGTCTAGACCAGGAGGCTGTACTTTTCCAAGTCCTATTTCTCTAACCAGGTGTTAAGGCTGGTTCTGCTTGTCAGTAAAGCTTAACTTCTTTAGCTACTGTAAATTTCTTGGCATTAAGCAGACATTTATTAAGAGGCTGCTGAGTGTATCTTAGACACAGGGCAGAGAAAGACACATGGGTGTAGTTTCTGCCTTGAAGGATCTTAAGAGCTAATAGAGAAGAAAGACACTTAAACAGAAGGTGACAACTCAGTAAAATAAGTCATGTATCAGGAAGTTTCAGTAGATGTTGTAGGAATGCTGAACAGGGGGCACTAACCAGAGCTGGGGGAATGGTATCAGGAAGACCTCCTAGTGGAGGGTATAAATTGGGTCAGGGATATGGTTTGGCAGTGTCCCCACCCAAATCTCATCTTGAATTGTAGCCTTGGCAACAGAGCAAGACTCCCTCTCAAAAAAAAAAGAAAAAAGAACTACCTGGAGGCTGGGCACAGTGGCTCATGCCTGTAATCTCAGCAGTTTGGGAGGCCAAAGCAGGCGGATTGCTTGAGGCCAGGAGTTCAAGACCAGCCTGGCCAACACGTCTCTACTAAAAATACAAAAATTAGCCAGGTGTGGTGGTGCACGCCTGTAGCTCCAGCTACTCAGGAGGCTGAGCCATGAGAATCCCTTGAACCCAGGAGGCGGAGGTTGCAGTGAGCTCAGATTGCACTACTGCACTCCAGTCTGGCCAAAAGAGTGAGACTCTGTCTCAAAAAAAAAAAAATTAAAATTAAAATAACTACTTGGGACTGGATAATTTATAAATAAAAAAGGTTTAATTGATTCACAGTTGTGCATGGCTGGGGAGAGACCTCAGGAAACTTACATTCATGGCAGAAGGCAAAGGAGAAACAAGGCACATCTTACATGGCAGCAGGAGAGAGAAGCAGAGAGCAAGGAAGTGCCACACTTTTAAACCATCAGATATCATGAGAACTCACTCACTATAATGAGAACAGCATGGGGAAATTCCACCCCCATGATCCAGTCACCTCCCACTAGGTTCCTCCCTCAACATGTGGGGTTTTACAATTCAAGATAAGATTTGGGTAGGGACACAAAGCCAAACCATATCAATATGTATCATATTATCCTTTCCATTTTTTTTTAAGAGTAAAGATTGCCTGGAAAAAATTTTTTACTGTTCTTGTTTTATAGGATTTACTTTATTTTACAGGATTGAATTTTTGGGCTCTACTTATGTATTCCCTTATTATCATAAGGATAGATGGATATAGTAGTATGGATGTGTGTGTCAAGGTAAATGTAAATGTGTACAGCTTGTTTTTGTTTTGTTTTTATTTTATTTTATTTTATTTTATTTCATTTTTGAGATGGAGTCTCGCTCTGTCACCCAGGCTGGAGTGCAGTGGTGCAGTCTCAGCTCACTACATCCTCTGCCTCCTGGGTTCAAGTGATTCTCTTGCCTCAGCCTCCCGAGTAGCTGAGATTACAGGTGTGCACCACCACACCTGGCTAAATTTTGTATTTTTAGTAGAGATGGTTTCACCATGTTAGCCAGGCCTGTCTCGAACTCCTGACCACAAGTGATCCTCCCACCTTGGCCTCCCAAAGTGCTGGGATTACAGGCATGAGCCACCATGCCCAGCTGTTAAATATAAGTTCTAGTTTCAGATAATCTCTGCGTTCACGCATATGAGCATATGCTTTTAGAAGCAGCCAGGACATATCTTGAATGCATTGTTGTTTAGAAATGTCTTCCTGCAGATACCCTAACTCATCTCCCTCAAATTTGAAGTTTAACACATCCCTAGAGCAGGGGGCACAGTGCTGTCAGTCTCTTTGTTAAAGCATAGCAAAAGTGACCTTTACTCCAGTTCCCAATAAGTTCCTCATCTGCATCTGAGACCCCCTGAGCCTGGACTTCACTGTCATATCACTATCAGCATTTTGGTCACAACAATTTAACAAGTCTAAGAAGTTCTAAGCCTTCCTTCATCTTCCTGTCTTCTTCTGAGCCCTCCAAGCTGTTCCAACTCTACCTATTACCCAGTTCCAAAGTTGCTTCCACATTTTCAGGTGTCGTTATAGCAATGGCACACTTCTCTGGTACATGTTTTCTGTGTTAGTCCACTTTCACACTGCTATAAAGACATACCTGAGACTGGGTAATTTATAAAGAAAAGAGGTTTAATTGGCTCATGGTTTTGTGGGCTGTATGGGCTTCTGCTTCTGTAGAGGCTTCATGAAACTTACAGTCATGGCTAAAGGCGAAGGGAAAACAGGCACATTTTTACATGGCCAGCAGGAGAGAGAGAGAAAGAGTGAAGGAAGAGGTGTTACACACTTTCAAACAACCAGATCTTGTGAGAACTGTATCATGAAAACAGCAAAGGGGAGGTCTGCCCCCATGATTCAGTCACCTCCCACCAGGCCCCTCCTCCAACACTGGGAGTTACAATTTGACATGAGATTTGGGTGGGGAAACAGATTGAAACCATATCATACATATATCTAAGTTTTTACCAGAAGAGTGGAAATACTGCACAAAACTAACTTGTTTTTATTTCACTTCGTAATACTTGCACATTTTACTGATACTCTCTACCTTTGGCTTTTTGATGAATAAGGAAGGACTTAAGAGAAGGGACCTATGGGTGGCCTATCTTGCCCTTTCTTTTTACATCATTATTTTCAGCATGTGTATTTGGCTAATACAGGGTAATAAGAAGAGTGAAAAAGGATATGATAGAAGCAAGAACATCTTTACATGGCCAGCATCTGCATCTGAGATTGGTCATTGGTGCTTCTTGGAATGCCTTTGCCTTCTTTCTACTCCATCGCTAGCCATAGTACCAAGAACCATCCACCCCTGGCCTGCCTCATGCCAGTAGAGATGGGATAACGGTCTGGAGCAATGGTGGGAGGCAGGAGGATGATGTGCACTCACGAATTCTGTTGCTATGAAGTGAGCATGACAAGGAGATCTGCTGGAGTTTTTAAATTTTTTCTCCCACAAACAACAAACGCCTACCTGGGAATAAAGTTACTAAATCCACAGGCTTTAATGTAAAGAAACTATAAATTTTTAAAGAGCACTGAACAACGGAAAGAAATATTCCTGGATAGGAAAATTTAATATTGCAAAGATGTTGGTTCTTCCCATTTTAATGTATAAATTTAATACAGTACTACTACTCAAAATCCCAGTTGTGTGTGTGTTTTTTTAGTATTTTGCTCAGTTATTTAAAAATATTTTCCAAGAGAATAAATAAGTAGAAATATCTTTTCCTTCTCCCTATCCCTTCAAAAAAAGCCTGAAAAAAATAAAAAATAAAAAATGAATGAGAGGGTCTATTCCCAGCAGGTGTTAAAATTACTGCTGCATAGTAATGTGGCATTAATGCAAGAACAAACTGGTAGATAAATAAAGCAATCATCCAAACTCTGAATTAGATCCCAGTATGTGTAAGAATGTAATATGAGATAAAGGTGACATCTCACATCAGTTAAGAACCGAAGGATAACACAGCAAATGATGAGACAGTTAACAATTGCAAACAGTTACATGAAATTTTTTCCTCATACTAGATACAAAAGCATTTTCTTGTTAAAGAGGTAGATTTTACAATATGACTTCAAAAGAGCTGTAGGAAACTGTATTAATACGTATTTATCTTATCTCAAGGTGAGGAACAACTTCCTCAGCACAAAAGCAAAGGCAGAAACCGTAAACAGAATTCAAAGGTGTTTGACAAACTGGGAAAAAATAATTGCAACATACATGACAAAATAAGTACAAAAAAAAGATGATTCCCTTACAGAAAATGTATACAAACAGCAGTTATTAAAAAAGAAAGAAAAACGTAATATTCCGTAAACTTGAAAGCGTTTCGCCTCGCTAATAATTAAGTACTTATTGAAACAGGATACCATTTTTTGGCTTGTTTAATCGGCAAATATTTTTCATTAAAAATGTCTTTTATATATATAAATAAGACAAAGTCATGTCTCATCAAAAATCAAACAATACAGAAGTACATAAGTAAAATATTTCTTTTTTTGCTTTTTTTTCCAAGACAGGGTCTCTGTCACCCAGGCTAGAGTGCAGTGATGCAGTCACAATCACAGCTCACTGCAGCCTTGACCTCCTGGGCTCAAGTGATCCTCCTGCCTCAGCCCCCCAAGTAGCTGGGACCACAGGCATGCACCACCCACCCAGCTATTTTTGTTATTGTTGTTGAGACAGGGGTCCCATTATGTTTGCTCAGGCTGGTCTTGAACTCCTAGGTTCAAGCCATCCTTCCAACTTGACCTCCCAAAGTGCTGGGATTCCAGGTGTGAGCCACTGCACCTGGCCAAAATAAAATGTTTTTGTGTTTCAACTTGCATTAGCCTAGTTATTACTAAAACTGAGTATTTTTAAATATTTCTTGCCCCCCCTCTTTTTTTCTTTTTGTGAGGGAGTCTCTTGTCTGTTGCCCAGTCTGGAGTGCAGTGGCATGATCTCAGCTCACTGCAACCTCCATTCCTGGGTTCGAGTGATTCTTAGATGCCTCAGCCTCCCGAGTAGCTGGGCTTACAGGCATGCGCCACCACTCCCAGCTAATTTTTGTAATTTTAGTAGATATAGGGTTTCACCGTGTTGGCCAGGCTGTCTCAAACACCTGGCCTCAAGCAATCCTCCTACCTCGGTCTCCCAAAGTGCTGGGATTACAGGTATAAGCCACCACGCCTGGCCTGTTGCTTCTTTCTTATTATTAATTTGTGGATTATGGATATTTATTCCTTGCCTTTTACATACATTGCAAATATCTTCTTTCACACTGTTAGTTACCTTTTAACTTTGTGTATGTTGCCTTTTTGCATAGCTATTTTAAATTTTGAGTTATTCCTATCAGTCATTTTTTTTGTCGTCTGATTTTGTGATTTGCTTAGAAACTCCCTCCCCAGTTCAAAATATAAAAACATGTTCTTCTGCACTAGTTGTCAGTGATTTGTTGTTTTTTTGTTATTGTTGGGGTGTGTGTAAGCATTTAGCTCTTTACTCCATTTAACATTTCTTTTGTGTTTGGTCTGAGGTAGGGGTTTAACTTTTATTTCTAAAATTTGTGGCCAATTGTCTTGAAATTCTTTCTTGCTTATTTTATTCTTTGTTTCATTGATTTAAAATAGATATATCATAGATTTGTATATCTACTCTAGCTTCTGCATCATATCATTTAAATCACAGCATCTTCGTCATCTATTTTGCTCTCTAGTGCTGCAAATCTACACTCATAGTTATTCTAAGTTTTCTAGGCTATTCTTTCCAATTTTCTTTTCCAATGAACTTGAAAATCGGCTTGTCAAGTTTCATTAAGAAATTTTTTTTTTTTTAGAGATGGCGTCTCTAATAATTTGACGGTATTTTATTTTTTATGAGACGAGGTCTTGCTATGTTGCCCAGGCTGTCCTCAAACTCCTGGGCTTAAGTGATACTCTCACCTCAGCCTCTCAAGTAGCTGGGACTATAGGTGAACACCACTGTGCCTGGCTCAAGTTTCATTTTTAAAATCCTGTTGGCAAAGGTAGTTTAAATGAAAATACTGACCAGGCGCAGTGGCTCACACCTGTAATTGCAGCACTTTGGGAGGCCAGTGTGGGTGGATCACCTGAGGTCAGGAGTTCGAGCCCATCCTGGCCAACATGGCAAAACTCTGTCTCTACTAAAAATGCAAAAATTAGCCAGGTGTGGTGGCACGCCTGTAATGCCAGCTATTCAGGAGGCTGCGGCGGGAAAATTGCTTGAACCCGGGAGGCGCAGGTTGCAGTGAGCCAATATCACACCACTGCACTCCAGCCTGGGTGACAGAGCCAAACTCTGTCTCAAAAAAAAAAAAAAAGAAAAAAAAGAAAAGAAAAAACGGAAACGTGTACCATCCACATCTTGGCAGCATATGAGACTGCCTATTTCTTACCAGCCTCAGTAATACTAAGTATCTTCTTGTTTTTGAGGTGGAGTTTTGCTCTTGTTACCCAGGCTGGAGTGCGATGGTGCTATCTCAGCTCACTGCAACCTCAGCCTCCCAGGTTTAAGCAATTCTCCCACCTTAGCCTCCCGAGTAACTGGGATTACAGGCGCCCGCCATCACGCCTGGCTAGTTTCTTGTATTTTTAGTAGAGGGAGTTTTGCCATGTTGTCCAGGCTGTTCTCGAACTCCTGACCTCAAGTGATCCGCCTGCCTCAGCTTCCCGAAGTGTTAAGATTACGTGTGAGCCACCGCACCCAGCCGGTACATGTTTTATAGAAGATAACTTGGCAATATCTAGTAAGAGTCTTTAGGCCAGGTGCCGTGGCTCAGCCCTGTAATCACAGCACTTGGGGAGGCCGAATCGGGCAGATCACTTGAGGTCAGGAGTTCGAGACCGGCCTGGCCAACATGGCAAAATTCTGCCTCTACCAAAAATACAAAAATTAGCTGGGTGTGGTGGCATGCCCCTGTAATCCCAGCTACTCCGGAGGCTTAGGCGGGAGAGTCTCTTGAAACCAGGAGGCGGAGGTTGCGCTGAGCTGAGATCATGCAACTGCACTCCAGCCTGGGTGACAGAGCCAGATTCTGTCTCAAAAAAAAAAAGTCTTTAAAATACTACTTGATCTACTACTTTGACCTTTAATAATTCATCCTAAAGGAATATTCAGGAACAGCATTTCTTCTACATAAATGTTCAGCACAGTGTTATTTATAATAACCCCAAAAGAGGAAGATTATGAATGTCTAATAATATGGCATAACAAAATAAATTATGGCACACTCACACATCAAAATTTCTGAATATTCATACATTTCATAATATAGGGAAATAACCATAATAGAATATAAAATAGAAGTAGGATGCCATCTTTATAGCCAGATCGATGCCAGTATTTTTAAATTACACACACACACACACACACACACACACACACAGAGACACATTTTTTTGAGACGAAGTCTTGCTCTGTCACCCAGGCTGGAGTGCAGTGGCACGATCTCGGCTCACTGCAAGCTCCACCTCCCGGGTTCACGCCATTCTCCTGCCTCAGTCTCCCAAGTAGCTGGGACTCCAGGCGCCCGCCACCACGCCTGGCTAATTTTTTGTATTTTTAATGGAGATGGGGTTTCACCGTGTTAGCCAGGATGGTCTCGATCTCCTGACCTTGGGGTCCACCCACCTCGGCCTCCCAAAGTGCTGAGATTACAGGCATGAGCCACTGCGCCCAGCCCTAAATATATGTATTTTTAATTGCATGTATGAATTTGCTAGGACAGCCATAAAACACACACACACACACACACACACACACACACACACACACGGTGGCTTAAATGACCGAAATATATTTTTTCACAGTTCTGGAGGCTGAAAGTCCAAGATGAAGATCAAGGTATTGCCAGGTTTGGTTTCTTCTAAGGCCTCTCTCCTTGGCATGTAAATGGCTACCTTCTCACTATCCTCTCACATAGCCCTTCCTCTGTCTGAGTGACCTGTGGTGTTTCTTCCTCTTCTTATAAGGACATCAGTCATATTGGATTAGTGCCCTACCCTTATGACCTCATTTTACCTTAATTTCCTCTTTAAAGCCCCTGTCTCCTAATACAGCCACATTCTAAGTTAGGGGTGAAGCTTCAGTATATGAATTCTGGGAGGACAGAGTTCAGTTCATAATAGTGTGTAAAAATGTAAGGAAGAACATCAAAATGTTCACACGTTTTCTAGATGATGGGATTACCTGAGATTATTGGGGTTTTATTACATTTTCCTGTATTTATATATTTTCAGTGAATATGTGTTACTTTTATAATCAGAAAAAAGTTAATTTTAAAAAAGTTATTTCCACATTGCCTATTTTAAGTGAGGGACAAGGCAGGATGTGCACGGCCAGCAGCGGTGCCTTCTGGTGCTCCTCAGCACTCCATGTGCTCCCAAATATAGCCACTAAACTAAGAAAAGTCCTATTTCTGGGTGAGACAGGGTAATTTCTTCATGAAATGTAATGATACACCTGATGATTCTACTGAATAAACCAAGAGTTGAGAATCTAGATGATATACCAAATGAAAAAATATGTACTGTGTGATTCTATTTATGTACAATTCTAAGTAATGCAAACTAATCTGTAACAACAAAAGCAGATCTACAGATATCTGAAGCTGAGGGGAGGAATTACAAATGGGCAGGGGATGATGGAAAGCTTTGTTATCTGGATTGTGTTGATAGTTTCACGAGTGTCTACATATATCAGGACTCACATTGTACACTTAAAATATGTGCAGTTTATTATATGTCAGTTATGTCTCAGGAAAGATGTTTAAAATGGGAGAGGGCACTGGCAGAGAAGATTTTTGCAGTCTTTGGGGCATTGCAGTATTACTTATTAAAATAGTAATGTGGGGCTGTGCTTTGTGAACCAAAAGAAACCTTTAGTATTTGGGAGGGGGCCTCTAAACCTGCTGGCCCCTTCCTGCTTCATAATCCGATGTAACAGGGCTTGGGCTTGTCACTGTTTTACATAAAAAGAAGCGATTGTGTGGGAGTGGAAGCCTGGTGGGTGAGCCAGCCTGGGCCACAGCAATCTCTTTAAATTTATTGGCTCGTTAATATTGTGAAGATGGGTATGTTTCTTTTATAGCTGCATTAGATACTTATTTTTTTTAAGACAGGAATTGGTACAGTGCTACAAGAGGGAAATATACTTAAAAAGCACAGCATTACCTGTGGTAAAATTATCATAAAAACTACCTAGTGCCCAAGCAGGGGATTCCTTCAGTTCTGCCCCTGTAATGACAGGAAAAAATGGTCCTTGGTGAAGCTGTTTTCCGTGAAGCTGTGATGAAATCAACTAAAGAGGTAATAAAGCCGAGTGTAAAAGTGAGGGACTCAAGTGAGGTGTAAAAGTGCAGAAGGTGCTAGAATGTTTGAATTGGAATCTTCAGGAAATGACTGTAAAATATCAAACATGAGTTGATTGAGTTCTCAATTCAGAACTGTCCGTAGTACAGGCCCCACAGCTGTGGGGAAAGTAGAGGAGGAGGATACCCCTACCCGCAACACCAGATGTTTTTTTTTTTTTTTTTTTGCAGTGATTCTTTGATGAATTAATGTTCAGTAGATGCCTGTTATAAAAAGTTGGAAGCACATCTCAGTAAAACCTCAGTAAGCTGTGGAAACACAAGTAAAATATACATGATCAGAGAGATTTTCTAATTATAGAAAACTTTTATATTGATACTATATTCCAAATGACAAATCTGTTCCTTCTTGTCACCACTGCTACTGCCACCCTAGCGCAAGCCACCGCCGCCTCTCCTCACCGTTGTCATTTCTGTCTACTTACTGGTCTCATGTCCTCCCTAGTCTTTTTCGCTGTTCTCCACGCTCCCCCCAGTGTTGTCTTATCAGGACACTCTCTTACGTGAAATCACTCAGAGACTTTCTGTTGCCCTCAGGAGAAAGCTCAAAATCTTCACCATGGCGCTCAGGGCCCTGCATGGTATGGTGCCTGCATATTTGCTTCATCTTGTACCAATTCTCATCTAGCTTTCTATATTCCAGCCACACAGGCCTTTCCATTTCAAAAATACACCATTCATTCTCTGACCACAGTGTCTTTGCACTTGCTGCTCGCTCTGGAATGCCCCTCACCCTCTCCTCATCCTTACTCTCACTTTGTCAAACCCCACCCCCTTTATTTAAGATGACCTTCTATTATACCTTTAAATTTAAGATTAATGTCACTTCTTCAGACAAGGATTCCCTGACCCCCCCACCCCTACTTTTGGTAAAGTATCTTAGTATGATGCTTATAGATGTGGAGTTTTTTTCTTTCAGAGCACTTAGTTTCATTTGTAACCATACATTTATTTACATGGTTTGATAATAGAAGAGACCGTCTGTTTTGTTCACGGCTGTATTCTCAGAGTTTGGAACCCTGATACTCAGTAAGTGTTGAATGAACGAATAAGTGGAATGATGTGTTGCTTCTGAGGACCAGAAGATCAACCCAAATCCTGGTTTCCACTCTGCTGCTGATTTACTATGAAATAAATAAGACAATCTTTCTGAGCCTTAGATTTCTCAGCTATAAAATGAAAAAAACTAACCTAATGAGCTGGGGCTCTTTTTTGTTTGTTTGTTTGTTTGGGTTTTTTGGTTTTTTTGTTTTTGAGACGGAGTCTTGCTCTGTTGCCCAGGTTGGAGTGCAGTGGTGCAATCTTGGCTCACTGCAAGCTCCGCCTCCTGGGTTCACGCCATTCTCCTGCCTCAGATCCTGAGTAGCTGGGACTACAGGCGCCCACCACCATGCTCAGCTAATTTTTTGTATTTTTAGTGGAGATGGGGTTTCACCGTGTTAGCCAGGATGGTCTCGATCTCCTGACCTCATGATCCACCTGCCTCGGCCTCCCAAAGTGCTGGGATTACAGGCGTGAGCCACCGCGCCCGGTGTCTTTGTTGTTTTTAAACAGGTATCCGTTAGGTATAGAGAACTGTGTTAATCGTATATGCCATCCTTGGTGGTCCATGCAATACCTTCTCTTTTATTCATATTTTTTCTTCTTTGAACCCTGCTTCTGTTCCCTTCTCTTTATGTTACCATCTCTAGTGTGTTTATTTCCTTAGTATACTCCTATTCTTGTAAAATCGATAATATTGGGCAATTTTGTATGTGTGTTTTAACTTTCAGAAATGTTTTTATGTTATAGACCTTATTCTTTTTTATACTTTCTCACCCAGTATTAAGATTTATACATCATGTGTCTTAATGTTACTTAATATTCCATCATAATAATTACAAATATATTATTAGCAAATTTATATAGTCCTTACCGTGTGTCATCACCGTTCTAAGCAATTTACATAAAGTCATTTAACCCTTGCAACAGTCTCTCAAGGTTGGTGCCATTATTTTTCTCATGTTTCATTCATTGATTCCCCTGGCGATGGAAACCTAGGTTGTCTTCAGCTTCCTGTTCTCAAAAACAGGACTGCAGTGAATTTCCTTGTGTCTGTCTCCTTTGCACCTGTGTGTTAGTTTCTCTGGGACTTTTATCCAAAAGTGAGATGCCTGAGTACCAAAGTATGCACATATTTAATTTTGCTTCATACTTCCAGATTGTCTTCCTGCCGGTTCATACTCCCAGGGCCAGGAGTACAAAAGAGCCCTTTTCCTCCCATGTACTCTTTGCCATTATGAAGGCCATAAAATAGTATATCACTGCTGTGATTCCTGGTCAGTTTCTCACCACCACTACTGCTATTACCCTAGTGCAAGCTACCATCACCTCTTCTCCCTGTTGCCATAGTCTGTCTACTCAGCAGGCCCTGCATCTTCTCTAGTCCTCATCCTTCTCTACACTTCAGTCAGAATAATCTTATTAGAACACTCTTTTGCTCAAATCACTGAGCATTTTTTTTCTTTAATCCACTGAAATGATAGATGTTCTAATAATGATGCATACTTGCATTCCTAGGACACTTGCTACCTAGATATGACGTTTTCTGTAAGTAATTATTGGCTTTGGTTGGCTAATACGTATTTTAGAATTTTTGCATCTGTTTCCTTAAATAAAATGGGTCTATAAATTTATTTTCTTGGCCTATCTGTAAGCTGTTTTTATAAACAAAGCTACATTAAAATGGCTTGAACAGCTTTCCCTCTTTTTCTGTTTTCTGGACCAATGTATAAAAAGATGTAAATTATCTGTTTCTTGAACTAAGTGCTCCACAAAGTTCTTTCTTCCCTTCCCCGCACCGCAAGACAGGCTGTCACCTGGGCTGGAGTTCAGTGGCACGATCAAAGCTCACTGCAGCCTCCACCTCCTGGGCTCAAGCAATCCTCCCACCTCAGCCTTCTGAGTAGCTGGGCCTACAGGCACATGCTACCACACCTGGGTAATTTTAAGAAAAATGAAAGTGTAGAGACGGAGTCTCCTTACGTTGCTCAGGCTGGTCTTGAACTCCTGGGCTCCAGCAGCTTCCCACCTTGGCCTCCTAAAGTGCTGGAATTACAGGCGTGAGCCACCACACCTGGCCTTTACAAAGTTATTTTTAGCTATTAATTTTATGATTTGGTGAATCACTTGCTTGTGAGATTCTTACCAGGCCTTCACCAGTTGTGTGAATTAGCCAAGCAAATTGACATGTATCTAAGACCTCAGCAATAGTAGGAGGGAGAGTTAACCTACTGTAAGTACAAAATGGTGTGTTTTCTCTCATATGGAAATTGACAACTGTAAACAGAAGTTCAGTAGTCCACTGATATCTATTGTCACTCATTTATTTCTTTTACTAAATTTTTGCCACAAAACATATGATGTGTAAGTTGTATCTAATAGAATATTAAGGAGCATTCCTGACCTCACACTCACCCCCACCCAGCTGACTTCCTTGGCTCTTCTTTCCTTCCCCATGGAGACACACTGCTTTGTTTTACTCCTACTTTATCCCTTCTGTCCCTCTGCACCCTTTTTCTTCCCGTCTGTTTGATTTTTATGGCTCTAGAGGAAAACTGAGTTCTTTGAGCCTAAAGACAAGGGGATTGCCAGAAAGGGTGGGTTTGGCAAAATTGCAAAATTGAAAGAGTGGGTGGCAGAGGGAGGGGATTTGGTCTCTGTAGATTTGGCAGGTGATGGGAAAAGATTATCATGCTGCCGTGTAATTTCATGACCCAAAGATTTTAGAGTAGATACATAATGTTATTGCAGACCCGTAGCAGCTTTGGAGAACTTGGGCAGTGCACACCCAATCTTGTTAAACTACTTCAATAAGCTTTGTGTCATGATTCTCTGAATCTCAATCTCAGCTAGAATGAAATCAGAACACATGACGTTACTATTCAGACACCTCCCATTCTTCTGAGTACATATTACTTTAAACCATATTAGTAATTTTCATATCATGTTATTTTTATTTTTCAATTGTCTTGAGGATATAGTACATGAAGAAAAGATTATTTATCAGACAGCGACTGTCTGGCACACACAGGCTACATTATGGTAGTTAAGCTGAGATCCAGAGACTGACAAACAAGCTATAAAAGCTAAAAGGCAGGATTTCTTGTGGTAAATCAGTTATAACAATTTTATATCTCAGTGCTTTACATTTGTGACATTTTGTATAATAAACAATTAACTGCCTGCTTTTGACATTTCAAAGTTAATGTGAAGTGAGTTATAAAACAGACGCTGGAAACGTCACTCCCCCAAATGGAGTGGTAAGTGGCTTTTGGCCTCTGGGCGGGTAAGACCTAATTATTCCTCACTGTACCCTCTGTACCTTTTTACTACCAGTTGGTGTTTCATTGTCTTTGATAAACAAGATAATTGATATAAATGAATGTGATCCTGTAAAATGGTTCCCCAATTGCAGATTTTCATGCTGGAGGTATAATTTTCCTTATGGCATGTTGCTGTTAATCTTTAAAGGGGTAGGTTAGTAAATCTGCCTTCCACAAGAATGCATTAGGTCAGTCACAGCTGACTAAAATATTGGGTGTAACTAGGGCACAGGAAAAAATGACCAATATCACATTAGTGAGCAAGAGCATGTGGATTTTTAAGCGAGAGGTTTAGAGTTGGAAATAACCGAAGAGTATCTTGGAGGTGCAGTCCTTCCCAGGAAGAGGACCAAGGCAATGTACAGTGAGAAGGGATACAGCTTGGCTGTCTCTTCTCCTTCCTTATCAGCCGGAATGCTGATGTTGCTGCACTGACTGACTTACAGGCTGAGGATCCTAAACAAAGAAGCCTTCATGTGCTTTCTTCCTTCTCGTTTGGTGGGAAAGGGCCAGGGCTTTGCAAAACTACCACTTTGTCTCATATACTAATACTCAGCATTCTCAACCCTTTGTTGGAAGGCTCTTTTTAGGAAATGGCAAGGACCAGGCAAGCAGAAGAGCAGTGTAAGTTTGCACCCAGTGGGAAGAGTGGGATGAAATAATTGACAGTGCCTGCTTGGAAACAAACTGTTTCTCTTTATATATGTAATATGTAAATATGTGTGTTGTGTAGTTGTGTGTGTGTGTGTGTGTGTGTATAAAACAAGAAAGAATGAATGAGAAAGAAGGTAGGCAAACAGGAGAAAGTGTAATACGGCATACCCATGGCTTCCCTTAGAGGAATGTTGTGCAACTTATCACTTGGAGTCATGGCGGTATGAAAAATAATAATCATCATTTACTTGTCTAAGGAGTTCTAATATTTAGTGTTAAAAACAAATTTAAACTCATGGCAAGGAAAACCATAGTGAAATGAGATTTCTTCCAGTACAGTTTTCTTTGGCAGTGTTATCACACAGCCTTTCAAAGATCCAGCATGTTAAGGGTGGTTTGCTGTCCAGTTTAATGTCATCCCTTCACCGAATGAATGGGCTGCTTCCCTCCCCCTCTTCCTCTCTTGAAAGGTTAGCCTTTCTTCAGAATAGTACAGGTTTTTCCTGCAACATCTGTCAACTTGGCAACGAGCACACCCTAAGGAAATTATGAACATTTGAAGACCATCTAAATACTGTAGGGAACCTTTCCTTCTTTCTCTCCTCTCTCCCTCTTCTCCCTCCTGCCTTTCCCCAAGAAGAATAGAGCAGCCACATGGCAATGTCACTGTCTGTCTCACTGGTAAATTATAAGCCCATTTGTGTCTGTGATTCGTTTAATATGTTTTGATTTACTCATTCCTTTGTGATAGCTCTTGAAACCTTAAAGCAGTGACGATCTTAAAAGGCAGACTGTGGGAAGACCCCTTTGTTTAATGAAAAGAGACCTCCCCTAGCCACTGTACTGTTAGCACAAAGAGGCTACTTTGGTCAAATGACTCAGATGATCTTGATCTGATTCAGTAGGTCAAAAATTGCTGTCCCCAGCAAATATCGACCAGAAGGAACTGCTTTCTCGGTTATTCTGAAACTGCCAGCTGCATATTACGCTAGCAGGTGCTAATAGTTTTTTGCAGGTCGGTAGAATTGTTATCGGTTCTTCCTTTGCCTCTTATCCTTTAAGGTGGCTTGTCCCCCATCTTGTGTAATACCCAGATTTATGAAATGCTGGTCCCACCTACCCATTCCACGGGGGAAAAATCTGGCTTTCTGTGTCTGGGGAAGTGCCAAGCCTAGGTCTTATGTTTCTCTGAAACTCCCAAAATTCTTTTGTAAACATTATCTAACTTATTCTGTCAATATTCATAAAAAGGTAGGGGGAAGAAGGGATTATTATCTTTATAGGTAGAGAAACAGTCACAGAATGGTTAAATGGCTTCCTTGATGTTGCCTAGGAAGCTGTTCACAGAGCTGAGGGTAGTTCTCTGAATGCCTCTGCTCTCTAGTCCATTGCCTTGTCCAGTGGACTTTCAAGCAGAAGCTGGGAAGGGAAGAGCAGCTGTTTTCCTCCCGCATAATTAATATGTAGATATGATGGAAAGAGAGTTAAAATGCAGAAATAAGATATTCCTTAAAAGGCAGATATGAAAATATTTATAGTAAAGTGTCATTTAAAAATACTTTTATTGCGAAGGAGGCAGAGTAAGATGGCCAAATAGAAGCCTCCACTGGTCATCCTCCCCCAGGAACACCAAATTTGACAAGTATCTACCAAAAAAGCACCTTAGTAAGAATGAAAAATCAGGTGAGTGGTCACAGTACCTGGTTAACTCAATGTCACTGAAAAGGATGGAAATGACAGTCTTGAATTGCTGATGCCACCTCTCCCCTAGTAGCCACATGGCGTGGAGAGAGAATATGTGCATTTGGGGGAGAGAGTGCTGCGATTATGGGGCTTTGCATTGGAACTCAGTGCTGCCAACACTGGGCAGAACACAGCCAATGCCTGTGGAGGGAGCATTTAGACAAGCCCTTGCCAGAGGGAAATCTCCCATCCCAGCAGTCAGAACTTGAGTTTCGGCATGCCTCACCACCACAGGGTAAAGTGCTCTGGGATTCTAAATAAACTTGAAAGGCTGTCTAGGCCACAAGGTCTGTAACTCCTAGGCAAGTCCTAGTGCTGTGCTGGGCTAAGAGGCAGTGACTTGGGGAGTATGCTACCTAGTGAGACACCAACCAGGGCAGCTAAGGGAATGCTCGCACCATCCGTCTCCCAACCCCAGGCAGCACAGCTCACAACAATGAAAGTGACCCTTTTCTTCTGCTTGAGGAGAGGAGAGGGAAGAGTAAAGACGACTTTGTTTTGTACCTTGAATACCAGCTCATCCACAGTAGAATAGGGCACTGGGCAGAATCATGAGGCCTCCATTCCAGGCCCTAGCTCCGAGATGACATTTCTAGATACACCCTGGGCCAGAAGGGAACCTGCTGCCCTGATGGGAAGGACCCAGTCCTGGCAGGATTCATCACTTGCTGACTGAAGTGCCCTTGGGCTCTGAATAATCAGCAGTGGTAACCAGGTAGTAAACACTGTGAGCCTTGGGTGAGACTCTTAAGACATGCTGGCTTTGGGTGTGACCCAGCACATTCACAGCTGTGGTGGATATAAGGAGAGACTCCTACTGCTTGAGAAAAGGAGACGGAATAATAAAGGGATTATTATCTTTATTTTATAGGTAGAGCAACATCTTGCAGCTTAGGTACCAGCTTGGCCACAGTGAGGAAGAGCACCAAGTGGGCTCTTTAGGTCCTCAATGCCAGGTCTTGGCCCTCGGGCATTTCTGGACCTACTCTGGTCAAGAGGGGAGCCTGCTGCCATTAAGGGTGAGTGCCAGGCCTGGCAGCATACACCACAAACTCACTGAAGAGCCCTTGGGCCTGAAGTGAACATCAGTGGTACCCTGGCAGTACTCCCTATGGGCTTGTGGTGGTAATGGACATGGGGAGAGACCCCTCTGCCTGGGGCAAGAGGTGGGAAGCACTTTGTCTGTGGTTTCACTGCCAGCGTAGTCACAGTGGAATAGAGCACCAGGTAGATTTCTAAGGTTTCTGATTCTAGGCTCTGGCTGCTACACAGCATCTCTGGACCTGCATGGGGCCTGGGGGAACTCACTGCCTCCTGAAGGTAAGGACACAATACTGGCTGGCTTCACTGCCTGCTGATTGTAGAGCCCTAGGGCCTTGAGCAAACATAGATGATAGCTAGGTAGTGGTTACAGTGGTTCTTGGGCAAGACCCAGTGCTGTGCTGGCTTCAGGTCTGACCTGGCACAGCCCCAATAGTGGTGGCCACACGGGTGTTTGTGTCACTCTTCCCCCAGCACGAAGCAGAGAGGGAGAGAGAGACTACATTTGTTTGAGAGAAAGTAAGGGAAAATAACAAGAGTCTCTGTCTGGCAATGCAGAGAATTCTTCTGGATCTTATCCACAACCACCAAGGCAGTACCTCTATGAGTCTATAAGAACCACAGCATTACTGGGCTTGGGTGTCCCTAGTGTAGATATGACTGCAGTGACCAAAAACTTAGATCAAACACCCAAGTCCCTTAGAATTCCTGGAAAATCTTCCCAAGAAGGATGGGTACAAACAAGTCCAGACTACAAAGACTGTAAGAAATACCTAACTCTTCAATGCCCAGACACTGACAAATATCTACAAGTATCAACACCATTCAAGAAAACAACCTCACCAAACGAATTAAATAAGGCACCAGGGGCCAATCCTGGAGAGACGGAGATCTTTGACCTTTCAAAGAGAGAATTCAAAATAGCTGTTTTGGCTGGGCACAGTGGCTCATGCCTGTAATTCCAGCACTTTAGGAGGCTGAGGCGGGTGGATCACCCAAGGTCAGGAGTTCAAGACCAGCCTGGCCAACATGGTGAAACCCCTTCTTTACTAAAAATACAAAAATTAGCTAGGGGTAGTGGCGAGTGCCTGTAATCTCAGCTACTCAGGAGGCTGAGGCAGGAGAATCGCTTGAACCCAGGAGGCGGAAATTGCAGTGAGCCGAGATCGCACCACTGCACTCCAGCCTGGGCAACACAGCGAGGCTCCGTCTCAAAAAAAAAAAAAAAAAAAAAAGCTATTTTGAGGAAACTCAAATTCAAGATAACACAGAGAAAGAATTCAGAATCCTATCAGATACATTTAACAAAGAAAATAATTAAAAAGAATGAAGCAGAAATTCTGGATTGAAAAATGCAGTGGACATACTGAAGAATGCATTAGAGTCTCTTACTAGCAGAACTGATCAAGCAGAAAAAAGAAAAGCCTGAGCTTGAAGACAGGCTGTTTGAAATTACACAGTCAGAGAAGACAAAAGAGAACAGGATAAAAAAGAATAAAGAATGTTTTCAAGATCTAGAAAATAGCCTCAGAAGGTCAAACCTAAGAGTTATTGGCCTTAAAGAGGAGGTAGAGATAGGGGTAAAAAGTCAGTTCAAAGAGATAATAGAGAACTTCCCAAACTCAGAGAAAAATATCAATATTCAAGTACAAGAAGGTTTAGAACACTAAGCAGATTTAACCCAAAGAAAATTGCCTCAAGGCATTTAATAATCAAATTCCCAAAGGTTAGGGATAAAAAAAAAGGATCCTAAAAGCGGCAAGAGAAAAGAAACAAATAACATACAGTGGAGCTCAGTATGTCTGGCAGCAGACTTTCCAGTGCAAACCTACAGGTCAGAAGAGAGTGGCATGACATATTTAAAGTGCTGAAGGAAGGTCAGGCAGGGTGGCTCATGCCTGTAATCCAGCACTTTGGGAGGCCGAGGCTGGTGGATCACGAGGTCAGGAGTTCGAGACCAGCCTGGACAACGTAGTGAAACCCTGTCTCTACGAAAAATACCAAAAATGGGCCGAGCATGGTGCTGCACATTTGTAATCCCAGCTACTCGGGAGGCTGAGGCAGGAGAATCACTTGAATCCAGGAGGTGGAGGTTGCAGTGAGACGAGATCACACCATTGCACTCCAGCGTGGCAACAGAGCAAGACTCCATCTCAAAAAAAATAAAAAACTAAGTGCTGAAGGAAAAACCTTTTACCCTAGAATAGTATATCCAGAAAAAATATCCTTTAAATATGAAAGAGAAATAAATACTTTGCCAGACAAACAAAAGGCGAGGGATTTCATCAACACTAGACCTGCCCTACAAGAAATGCTAAAGGAGTTCTTTGGTCCGAAAGGAAAGGGTGTTAATGAGCAATACGAAGTCATCTGAAGGCACAGAACTCACTGGTAGTAATAAGTACACAGAAAAAGAACATTTGAAGACTGAGACTGTAGTATATAAACCACTCATATCTTAAGTAGAAAGATGAAAAGATGAACTGATTAAAATAATAACTACAACTTTTGAAGACATATACAGTACAATAATATATAAATAGAAACCACAGAAAGTTAAAAAGTGGGGAGATGAAGTTAAATTATAGAATATTAGTTTTCTTTTTTCTTGTTATATGTAATCAGTGTTGTCAACAGTTTAAAATAATGGGTCATATTACTTGCAAGTCTCATGGTAACCTCAAATCTAAAAACATAAAATAGATACAAAAAATAAAGAGCAAGAAATTAAAACAGCACCAGAAAAAATCACCTTCACTAAAAAGACGACAGAAAGCAAGAGAAGACCACAGAACAACCAGGAAACAAATAATAAAATGGCAGGAGTAAGTCATTACTCATCAGTAATAACACAATATAAATGGACTAAACTCTCCAAAGGACATAGAGTGGGTGAATGGAAGAAATAAACAAGACCCAACAATCTGTTGTCTACAAATAACACACTTCACCTATAAAGAAACACATAGACTGAAACTAAAGTGATGCAAAAAGACATTTCATGCCAGTGGAAACCAAAAAAGAACAGGAGTTAGCTATACTTTTATCAGACAAAATAGATTTCAAGACAAAATCTATAAAAAGAGACAAATAAGATCATATATAGTGATAAAGGGGTCAACTCAGTAAGAGGATATGACAATTATAAATATATATGCACCCAACACTGGAGCACCCTGGTATATAAAGCAAATATTATGAGAGCTAAAGAGAGAGACTCTAATACAATGATAGCTAGAGACTTCAGCACCCTACTTGCAGCATTGGACCGATCATTTAGACAGAAAATCAATAAAGAAACATCAGACTTACTCTGTGCTATAGACCAAATGGACCTAATAGATATTTACAGAACATTTCATCCAACAGCTGCAGAATACACATTCTTCTGCCCAACACATGGTTTATTCTAAAGGACAGACCATATCTTAGGCTGCAAAACAAGTCTCAAAACATTCGAAAAAACTGAAATAATATCAAATGTCTTCTCTGACCACAATGGAATAAAACTAGAAATCAATAAGAAGAGAAATTTTGGAAACTATCCAAACACATGCAAATTAAACAGTATGCCTCTGAATGACCAGTGGGTCAAGGAAGAGATTAAGAAGGAAACTGAAAATATTTTTGGAACAAATGATAATGGAAACATAACATACCAAAACCTGTGGGATTTAAAAAAACAAAACAAAACAAAATAAAAAAAAACCTGTGGGATACAGCGAAAGCAGTGCTAAAAGAGAATTTGATAGCTATAAGTGCCTGCATCAAAAAAAAGAAGAAAAACTTCAAATAAACAACCTAATGATTTATCTTAAAGAACTAGAAAAGCAAGAGCAAACCAAATCTAAAGTTAGTAGAAGAAAAGAGAGAATAAAGATCAGAGCAGAAGTAAAGGAAACTGAAATGAAGAAAACAATACAAAAGATCAACGAAACAAAAAGTTGTTTTTTTGAAAAATAAACAAAATTGACAAACCTTTAGCCAGTCTAACTTAGAAAAACAGAGGACCCCAAGAAAGAAAATCAGAGGCCGGGCACACTGGCTCACGCCTGTAATCCCAGCACTTTGGGAGGCCAAGGCGGGCAGATCACGAGGTCAGGTGATTGAGACCATCCTGGCTAACATGGTGAAACCCCGTCTCTACTAAAAATACAAAAAATTAGCCGGACATGGTGGCGGGCGCCTGTAGTCCCAGATACTAGGGAGGCTGAGGCAGGAGAATGGTGTGAACCCAGGAGGCGGAGCTTGCAGTGAGCCGAGATCTCACCACTGCACTCCAGCCTGAGCAACAAAGCAAGACTTCGTCTCAAAAAAAACAATAAATCAGAGATGATACAAAGACATTACAACCAATACTGCAGAAATTTAAAGGATCATTAGAGGCTGCTATAAGCAAATATATGCCAATAAATTGGAAAACCTAGAAGAAATGGATAAATTCCTAACTTAACAACTTACCAAGATCGAACCATGAAGAAATCCAAAACCTGAGCAGGCCAATAACAAGCAACAAGATTGAAGCTGTAATAAAAAGTCTCCCAAAAGAAAGAAAAGAAAGAGAAAGAAATAAAGAAAAGCCCAGGACCCAAGGGCTTCACTGCTGAATTTTACCAAATACTTAAAGAAGAACTAATACTAATTCTACTCATATTATTCTGAAAAATAAAGGTGGAGAGAATACTTCCAAACTCATTCTACAAGGTCAATGTTATTCTATTATCAAAACCAGACAAAGACACATAAAAAAAAAATAAAATTCATCCTGGCTAACACGGTGAAACCCCGTCTCTACTAAAAATACAAAAAATTAACCGAGCGTGGTGGTGGGCACCTGTAGTCCCAGCTACTCTGGAGGCTGAGGCAGGAGAATGGCGTGAACCCAGGAGGCGGAGCTTGCAGTGAGCCGAGATTGCGCCACTGCACTCCAGCCTGGGAGACAGAGCGAGACTCCATCTCAAAAAATAAATAAATAAAATAAAATTACAAGTCAATACCTCTGATGTAAACATCCTCAACAAAATACTAACAAACAACAAATATGATGCTGCTAGTATTTTGTATTTGAAATACATAAATATTTTAAATACAAAATACTAGCAACATCACATTAAAAGTTCATTCACCAGGCACAGTGGCTCACACCTATAATCCCAGCACTTTGGGAGGCCAAGGCAGGTGGATCACCTGAGGCCAGGAATTCAAGCCCAGCCTGGTGAAACCCCATCTCTACTAAAAATAGAAAAATTAGCCGGATGTGGGGGCATGCACCTGTAGTCCCAGCTACTCAGGAGGCTGAGGCAGGAGAATCACTTGAACCCAGGAGGCGGAGGTTGCAGTGAGCCAAGATGACACCACTGCACTCCAGCCTGGATGACAGAGTGAGACTCCATCTCAAAAAAAAAAGATAATTCATCATGACCAAGTGGAATTTATCCCAAGGATGCAAGAATGTTCAACATATGCAAATCAATCAATGTGATACATCATATCAATAATAAAGGACAAAACCATATAATTATTTCAATTGATGAAAAAGCATTTGATAAAATTCAACATCCCTTTATGATAAAGTTCAAGAAACTGGGTGTAGCAGGAACATACCTCAACATAATGAAAGCCATATAAAACAGACCCACAGCTAGTATCATACTGAATGGGGAAAAACTGAAATCATTTCCTCTAAGATCAGGAACGTGACAAGGATGCCCACTTTCACCACTGAGGACTTTCAACACAGTAGTGGAAGCCCTAGCCAGAGCAGTCAGACAAGAGAAAGAAAGAAAGAGCATCCAATTTGGAAATGAAGAAGTCAAATTACCCTTGTTTTGAAGACACCATCCTATATTTGGAAAAACCTAAAGACTCCACCAAAAAATTATTAGAACTGATCAATTCAGTAAAGTTGTAAGACAGGAAATCACCAGTAGTATTTTTATATGCTTATGGCAAACAATCTGAAAAAGAAATCAAGAAAGTAATCTTATTTACAGTAGCTACAAATAAAATTAAATATTTAGGAATTAATCAAAGAAATGAAAGATTTCTACAATGAAAACTATGAAACATTGGTGAAAGAAATTGAAGAGGACACACAAAAAAGTAAAGATATTTCATGTCCATGGATTGAAAGAATGAATATTGTTAAAATGTCCATACTACCCAAAGCAGTCTACACATTCAATGCAATCCCTATCAAAATACCAAGGACATTCTTCACAGAAATAGAAAGACTATCCTAAAATTCATATGGAACCACAAAAGACCTGGAATAGCCAGAGATGTCCTGAACGAAAAGAACAAAACTGAAAGAATCACATTACCTGACTTCAAATTACGCTACAGAACTGTGGTAACCAAAACAGGATGGTACTGGCGTAAAAACAGACACATAGACCAATAGAACAGAATAGAGAACACAGAAATAAATCCACACAACTACAGTGAACTGATTTTCGACAAAGGTGCCAAGAATATATACTGGAGAAAAAGTAGTCTTCAATAAATGGTGCTGGGAAAACTGGATATCCATATGTGGAAGAATGAAACCAGACCCCTATATCTCTCTCTCCATATGAAAATATCAAGTCATTGGAATGGGTAAAGATTTCTTGAATAATAACCCACAAGCACAGGCAAGCAAAGCAGAAATGGATGATGGGATCACATCAAGTTAAAAAGCTTCTGCACAGCAAAAGAAACAATTAGCAAAGAAACATTCCACAGGAATGGGAGAAGATATTTGCAAAGTACTTATCTGACAAGGAATTAATAACCAGAATATATAAGGAACTCAAACAACTCTATAGGGAAAACAATCAAATAATCCGATTAAAAATGAGCAAAAGATCTGAATAGACATTTCTCAAGAGAAGACATAGAAATGGAAAACAGGCATATGAAAAGGTGCTCAGGTTGGCCAGGCACGGTGGCTCACTCCTGTAATCCCAGCACTTTGGGAGGCCGAGGCAGGTGGATCACCTGAGGTCAGGAGTTTGAGACCAGCCTGACCAACATAGTGAAACCCCGTCTCTACTAAAAATAAAAAATTAGCTGGACATGGTGGTGTGCACCTGTAGTCCCAGCTACTCAGGAGGCTGACGCAGGAGAATGGTGTGAACCCAGGAGGCGGAGGTTCCAGTGAGTCAAGATCATGCCACCGCACTCCAGCCTGGGCGACAGGGTAAGACTCCGTCTCAAAAAATAAAAAAGAAAAGGTGCTCAGGTACTCAAAATTATTGATCTTCAGAAAAATGCACACCAAAACTACAATGGGATATCATGTCACCCCAGTTAAAATAGCTTTTATCCAAAAGACAGACAATAACAAATGCTGACAAAGATGTGGGGAAAAGGGAACCCTTGTACACTGTTGGCGGGAATATAAATTAGTACAACCACTATGGAGAACAGTTTGGAGGTTCCTCAAAAAACTAAAAATAGAGCTACCATATGATACAGCAATCCCACTGCTAGATGTATACCCAAAAGAAAGGAAATCAGTGTATTGAAAAGATATCTGCAATCCCATGTTTATTGCAGCACTGTTCACAATAGCCAAGATTTAGAAGCAACGTAAGTCTCCATCAATAGATGAATGGATAAAGAAAACATGGTACATACACACAATGGAGCACTATTCAGCCATAAAAAGGAATTCTATCCTGTCATTTGCAACAATGTGGATGGAACTAGAGGTCTTTATGTTAAGTGAAATAAGCCAGGCTCTCACTTACTTGTGGGAGCTAAAAATGAAAACAATTGAACTCATGGAGATAGAGAGTAGAATGATTCTTACCAGAGATTGTGAAAGGTAGTGGGTGGATAGGGGGCAAGTGGGGATGGTTATTAGGTACAAAAAAAAAAAATAGAAAGAATGAATAAGATCTAGCGTTTCATAGCACAGCAAGGTGACTATAGTCAATAATAATTTAATTGTACATTTAAAAATAACTAGAAGGGCCGGGTGCAGTGGCTCACGCCTGTAATCCCAGCACTTTGGGAGGCCAAGACAGGCGGATCACCTGAGATCAGGAGTTCGAGACCAGCCTGGCCAACATGGTGAAACCCCGTCTCTACTAAAATTACAAAAAAAATTAGCCGGGCGAGGTGGCGCCTGCCTGTAAACTCAGCTACTCAGGAGGCTGAGGCAGGAGAATCGCTTGAACCCCGGTGGGAGGTTGCAGTGAGTCAAGATCACGCCACTGCACTCCAGCCTGGGTGACAGAGCGAGACTTGTCTCAAAAAAAAAAAAAAAACAAAACTAGAAGGGTATAATTGGATTATTTGTAACAAAAGAATAAATGCTTGAGGTGATGGATACCCTGTACCAAAATATTTCATATACCCTGTAAATATATATATACCTACTATGTACCCACAAAAATTAAAAAAAAACTATTGTATCCATTTTTCATTTCCAAAAGCACTCAATGTAGATCATTAAAAGATTTAAAACAATAGTAAAAGGCTCTTTTAAAATTACCTTTTATTGTACTTTTTTCATCACACATTCAGTTAAGTCTACTGAAAAACATAGCATGATTTTGTTTCCTCAATCTAGATTAATTTTGGCCCCCAGAACGTAGTATAAATTATATATTTTGCCCGGATTTTTTTTTTTTTCTGGTAACTACTTCAGAAGTCTGATTAGGGTCATTCCAGGTGACTTGGAAGACTCTGGCTGCCTTTGAAGCCAAACTGCCCCAGGTCTCCAAGTTCACAGCTCAGGAGGCGTCCTTCACACTCAGGGATTTGCCCAGTTTACCCACAGGCCTGGACTCGTGCCTCAGGGTAGAACTGAGAGTGCCCGGTGGGACCAGTTGTTCCCTCAGGCACCCTTTGTGGTTTGATTAAGGAGTCTCAGTTCTGAACACGGTATTCAGAAGTTTGTAGTCAATTTTCCCCCTGGTATGTTTCTTCTACATTCCAGTCTTACTTTCATGAGATGAGATCGGGAGAGATTCTTTCCTTCCCACACCTCTCACTCAATCCAGGATGGTTTGTGAGGGTTAAGGCACAAGAGATTTGGTGTTATGTCTCACCTTTTTCTCTCTGCCTCCAAAGGCTCTGGCAGGAAGATTCTGCCAAAATGGGATTGTAGGAGCATACTCGCCACAGATCTGATGGGGACATTTTCTCTGTAACATACCCAGCTCCATTTAATGTTTAAACACCTCACTGTTAGTACTACTTTTAGAAAAAAATCAAATTTTATAGTTATTGATGCATTTTAAAGAAAATGTTTGAACCAGATACAGCCTCTAGCTTAAAAAAAAAAAAAAAAAAAGAAAAGAAAGGCTACTATTTTATTCTTTATTAAAGGATCGTTAAAAAAAGTATTAAATAGGCTGGGCGCAGTGGTTCACACCTGTAATCCCAGCACTTCGGGAGGCCAAGGAGGGCAGATCACGAAGTCAGGAGATTGAGACCATCCTGGCCAACATGGTGAAACCCCGTCTCTACTAAAAATACAAAAGTTAGCTGGGCGTGGTGGCGCGTGCCTGTAGTCCCAGCTACTTGGGAGGCTGAGGCAGGAGAATCGCTTGAACCAGGGAGTCGGAGGTTGCAGTGAGCCGAGATCGCATCAGCCTGGCAACGGAGAGAGATTCCATCTCAAAAAAAAAAAAAAGTATTAAATAAACCACCACTTTTTCGTGGTTTTTTTTTTTTTTTTTTTTTTTGGGAGATGGAATCTCGCTCCGTCACCAAGGCCAGAGTGCAGTGGTATGATCTCGGCTCACTGCAACCTCTGCCTCCTGGGTTAAGCGATTCTCCTGCCTCAGCCTTTCAAGTAGCTGGGATTATAGGCGCCCACCACCACGCCCAGCTAATTTTTGTATTTTTAGTAGAGACAGGGTTTCACCATGTTGGCCAGGCTGGTCTTGAACTCCTGACCTCAGGTGATCCACCCGCTTCAGCCTCCCAAAGTGCTGGAATTACAGGCATGAGCCACTACACCTGGCCTTTTTGTGGGATTTTTTTTAACAACCTTTTGCATGTCCTTTGTTCTCTGTTCAATGTGAATGAGAAATATTCCCCAAGCTGTGGTGACATCTCTGACTTGAGTCACGAACTTGTTGTGACCTGACGACCCTTTAAACTCATAGTGTGGTACAAAAATAACTCTGTTGGCCCAGGCGCAGTGGCTCAGGCCTGTAATCCCAGCACTTTGGGAGGCTGAGGCAAGAGAAACGCTTGAGCTCAGGAGTTTGAGACCAGCCTGGGCAATATGGCAAAATCCCATCTCTACAAAAAATAAATAAATAAATAAATAAGCCAGCCTTGGTGGCACATACCTGTAGTCCCAGCTACTCCAGAGGCTGAGGTGGGAGGATCACCTCATCCTGTGAGAGGTCGAGGCTGCAGTGAGCTGTGATCATGACACTGCACTCCAGCCTGGGCAACAGAGTGAGACCCTGCCTCAAAAAAACAGAAACAAAACAAAACTCTGTTGATTTTAATTAGCAATCCTGCAACAATTTGAACATCTTTTAGGGAAGAAGGAAAAATAAATTTATGTGAAACTTACGATACTACTCACAGAAAAAGATGCCCTTTATATTAAAACTTTTTAATTTTTTGAGAAATCGTTTTGAAAACTTGCAAAACCAGTGTAAGTGACTATTTGTATGTTGGTTATTCCTTTTCCTGTGTTCGTATAAATCACGTTATGTTTACAGTGCAGATGTAAAGTCTCTTCCCTGACAAGTTATGTCTGGAGGAAAGAAAAAAATAGAGATATTGCCTATTCAAACACAGAATTGGATGTTTGGGGTATCTTTTTTCTTTATACCTGGAAATGCCTCTGTCCTCAATTTCAACCTCACCTTCAGAGTGAATCCCTCTTTGATATACTGCAGTGGTTATTACTGCTAACATCTGATGCTTGATTCTTTAAGGCCTTTGAATTGATTTTCTCAGCTAAAACCTCTAGCATTTAAACTACAGGATTGTCAAAGTACACATAAGAGAGTAAACCATACAGTTATTTTTGGAACGTGCTTTCATTCAAAGGCCCCAGTGTGAGGAGAGAGAGAAAATTCACTGATCCTGGTGAACTTGTACGTTTGAGATCTACTGTTGCCATATCACCTCACTTCTGTCCCTGGGGATAACCATCTCTGATTTCTCCTAGAAAGCAGGCCACTTCCTCTGAAGTGTTTAGAGCTATAGCTTCATAAAATTCGCATGTGTTTAAGGGGCAAGAGGTGGAGGGGAACACATCTGAAGTTTAGGGAAGTGTTAACCTCTTCTTCTTATCACTGGCTAAGATGGACTCAGCATGATTTTCAGAGCCCTTATAATCTTAAGATGTGATTTGGGCAACCTTGGTAATGTAAAAATTGGAGCTAGAACAGGAAAGATCAGAATACTGGATTAATGCTAATTAAACAGACAAAATAGAAAGCAAAGAAAGAAAGAAAAATCGATTAGGAGAAAGGGGCTCCAGTTTTCAGAAGGCATAGCCTGTTTTCCACCCATGGGCTTCACCCACAGGTGTGGAGAGGTGGTCAGGACTGAATCCTCTGGAAGTGTGTTCAGAAGCAGCCTTCTCACAGAAGCAGCTGGGGGAAACTTTGGGAAAGGAAAAGCTTAAAAATTGTACGCTATATATAACCCCTGGTTTTTCTTTGGTGATGTGATATATGATTGAAAAGTGATTTTCTTAACCTGATAGATAAAACTAGGAATTAATATAACTAAGTGCCTGTGTTGTAGAATACATTTTTACAGCTTTTTGGTAGCTTCCAAGAAAGATGGGCTTGTTCTCTAATTAGCTATTATTCTTTTACAGCTGTTAAGACAGAACAGCTGTGGATATTTTTTCCTTTTGAATAATTTGACAGAGGGTTGGATTACAGTTGGGTTAGAAGCTTGCCTGATCAGCAACAAATTCCTGTGTAGGCCTGGGGCTAGGCCACTGGTGTGTTTCCTCTTTTAAAAAAAGAAGTGATAGGGCCGGGCGCAGTGGCTCACGCCTGTAATCCCAGCACTTTGGGAGGCAGAGGCAGGCGGATCACGAGGTCAGGAGATCGAGACCATCCTGGCTAACACAGTGAAACCCTGTCTCTACTAAAGATACAAAAAACTAGCTGGGCGTGGTGGCAGACGCCTGTAGTCCCAGCTACTCAGGAGGCTGAGGCAGGAGAATGGCGTGAACCCGGGAGGCGGAGCTTGCAGTGAGCCAAGATTGTGCCACTGCACTCCCGCCTGGGCGACAGAGCGAGACTCGGTCTCAAAAAAGAAAAAAGAAAAAAGAAGTGATAGGTCTATAGGAGGACATCTAGGTAGGACCTTAAGCTAATAGTTATCTTCTTAAACAGGAAATGCTTTGTATCTCTATGAAAATCTTGGCAATAGAGAATGATCTACTCAGATTATTAACCATTTGTTTGCTGCATGAACCACTGTGCTGTTAGAAAACAATTTTGTAATGAAAACAGCCAGGGAAACATTGAATAAAGCCCAGCAGAGCACAGTGTTTGAAGATGACAGTCCTCTGTAACTGCTAAGTGTTATTTCCTTTTACAAAATCTGCTTCAAGTGGGCTTTTTTCCCCCACCTCTCAAAGGTGATCTCTGGAGACAGTTAAATAACATGTGAGTCTTATCTTTAAATATAGCTGGTGCAAGTGGCCCTCAGGTCATGTCCTACCAAAGTAATGCTGCCTTTTAAAAAATTTATTACTCCTGAATTAAATTTAGTGGCAAGTCGTTGGCCACCCCTGGTGCTGTGTGAGAAGAGAGAGCAGTAAAATTGTTTTCAGATCACTTTTTCTGCAGTTCCCTGCAATCTGAGTCATTCCAATATTCATACACTTTGTAGAATGTATACACTTTGTTAACATGCAACTTTTGGATTCAGAAGCAGCAAATTAAATTTGTCTGAGCAGAATTGCTATGTGCACAGAGGGGGAAAAGTAATTTCTGTCCAGGTGGTTCCCCTTTGCCTTTTGCTCCTAGCACAGGCTTTGTAATAGGGATGTAGGTGAGGGATGGCAAAGGAACACCAGAAAGAGACAGACCCAAGACACTGGGTTTTGGCAGCATGGTTTTGTAAACAAAGTAACACAAATTGGGGCAGAAATTCCAGTGGGACAAGGGAGGAAACTGGAAGACTAGAAATACAGCAGAAAGCTCAGTCCCATCCAGATGGTGTTTTTAATAAATTTATCAGACACATATGAAAGACGATAATGAACATTCAAAATGGGGAGTGGCCCAGTCCCTCTGGGAAGAAAAACAGTGTGGAACCTTCTGTGTGCTGCATTCAGATATAGAATCACTCTCTAATTTTTCCCAGTAAAAAAGACCACAGAACTTATTCAAACCATTGAGTAATTGTTTAAGGCAGTCCAACTAGGTAGGCTGAGGTTTGTGTTTCTAGAAAGAAAAATTCATAATAGAATTATTCCCTGCTGAAATGGAGGATGTGGCCTGTGTATATTAGTAAACCAGTGGTGACATTTGGGACAAACATCTTCTGTCACAACTACTGTGTGACTAAAGCAGACATTTCTCCCCCTTGGGCATAAAATACTTTTATAGTCTTTAAGGGTCAGGCATGGTGGCTCACACCTGTAATCTTAGCACTTTGGGAGGCTGAGGCAGGTGGATCACTTGAGGTCACAAGTTCGAGACCAGCCTGGCCAACATGGTGAAACCCCATCTCTACTAAAAATAAAAAAAATTAGCCCGGTGTGGTGGCATGCATCTGTAGTCCCAGCTACTTGGGAGGCTGAGCAGGAGAATCGCTTGAAACTGGGAGGTGGAGGTTGCAGTGAGTCCAGACTGTGCCACTGCACTCCAGCCTGGGCAACAGAGTGAGACTGTATCTCAGAAACAAAACAAACAAAGACAATAACCTTTTATAGTCTTTAAAAGCTACATTGTTATCTGCGTTCTTCTTCTCACTTTTGCCCCCCAAAATGTTTTCTCCATCAAAAAATATTTTAGTCTACCATGAAAGACTAAACTTTCTGCATGTGGGGCAGACTTTTAGGGGAGAAGTTGAGACAACAGAAGGTGTGGGTAGTGCTTAGATAGCACCTCTTCTACCATGGGCATATTTATTTTCTTTTTAATGTTTAGGTCAAGACCCAGAGATTGATCATGTTTTACTTTTCTAAGAAAACTTCCACTGATAAAGCAATTTTTTTCTGCTTTATTCAGTAACTTTTAGATTTTCTTAGCTTTCGGTGAGGAACTATGTTAAGCAAGGTTAACATCCTTTTCTACCTTTGATTCATTTACTCAGCAAATATTTATTGAGCGCCTACCATGTGCTGGGCACTGTTTCTTGGCGGTGGGAATACAGCTGCAGAAAAAAAAAAAAAAGTTCCTGCCCCTATGAAACTCACATTCTGAATCTCTGGCTATCAGGTTAGATCAGATTGAAGTACTGATTTGGATAGTAAGTGGGACAGTGCTAGAACGATTGTTTCATCCTGGTGATTTACAGAAGGTAAATCCACTGGGCTTGTGCCTTAGGTCCTTCTCTTCTTCTTTCCAGGTGTCAGCATCATTTGGTCATTATACTGTTAATTTGACGTATTAGCAAAAAGTAGGAATCAGAATTAAGAGAAGTCCAGGCACGGTAGTTCATGCCTGTAGTCCTAGCACTTTGAGAGGCCAAGGTGGGAGGATTGCTTGAACCCAGGAGTCTGGGCCACATAGAGACCCTGTCTTTATAAACAAACAAACAAAAAAAGAATTAAGAGAGGTGGTACTCTTTTGATGTTGGTTTTTTGTTTTTTTTTTTGTTTTTGAGACGGAGGCTTGCTTTGTCACCCAGGCTGGAGTGCAGTGGCATGGTCTCAGCCCACTGCAACTTCTGCCTCCTGGATTCAAGCAAGTCTCCTGCCTCAGCATCCCAAGTAGCTGGGATTACAGGTGCCCACCACCATGCCTGGCTAATTTTTGTATTTTTAGCAGAAACGGGGTTTCACTGTGTTGGCCAGGCTGGTCTTGAACTCTTGACCTCGTGATCCACCCACCGCAGCCTCCCAAAGTGCTGGGATTACAGGTGTAAGCCACCACACCTGGCCTTCTTTTGATGTTTTGCCTTATGAATTAGATAGTAGAGTTGATTATCAAATTGCTAGTTGATTTCTAGTAAAAGCTGTTTCTTGAAAGGAAATTTAGGACTTGGGGTTGATTTCACTGATATACACGTATCCATATGCATATATATCACTGACATATATACATATGTGTGAGTCTGTGGAGTGTGTCTGGATGTGTCTCTGTTTGGCTCCTTTTGTAGATCCACACTTTGACTAATAAACATTAATGAATAATTATGTCGAGATCAAAGTAGAAACAATAGTATGCTATTCACCAGCACATATATATACATATACGTATATATATATAATTCCTTCTTTTTTATGCCATAAGACTTTTGTAAGAATTCCTTCTTAAAAAGACAATTCTGTTTTGTTTGTTTGTTTGTTTTTGAGACAGGGTCTCACTCTGTTGCCCAGACTAGGATCAAGTGATCTTCCTTCCTCAGCCTCCTGAGTAGCTGGGACTACAGGCATGTGCCACTGTGTCTTGTATTTTTTGTAGAGGTGGAGTCTTGCTGTGTTGCCCAGGCTGGTCTCAAATTCCTGGCCTCCAATAATCCTCCCACCTCGACCTCCCAAAGTGCTGGGATTATAGATGTAAGCCACCACTCCCAGCCACAATGTTCTTTAATGTTAGCAGCATTTTAGACCACCTCAAGATTCCAGAGGGCCAAAGGATGATATTACTAGATATTGGCAACTTAGAAAATACGTTAGAGACAGAAATAATCTGTTTAACAAATCCGTTTATAAATGTGTCTGTAGAAAAGGAATTCTGAGTGCTCATCCCAGCCTTTTTTTCCCGAAGAGCTTGAAAGCATATCAGTAATGATTTTGTGATAGTCTGTGATGTTGACGCTCTAATTGAATTAGATTACCTAGGGATAAAACTGTGAAAGAGTAAGGCATAGCGTAGGTGGAAACTGACAAACTAACACAGAGTAAACAGAGACAACTGGTGAGACCAAGCTGTCTACAGAGGATATTAGCATTCAACATAATCATAAAAGGTTTTATACTTTCAGAGGCTTACCATCTTTCTGGTTTTCATAAAAACAGTGTTAAGATGTGTGAAACTTTTAAAAATCCAATATTCCATATGTGCAAAAGAACATAAATACAATATATATAAAGTTTGGTGAGCAGGAACACTCGCATACTCATCATGCAGCCTAAGAAATAGAACGTTACCTATACAAAAATAAACTCAAAATGAATTAAAGACTTAAAAGTAAGACCTGAAACAGTAAAACTACTAGAAGAAAACATGGGGGAAATGCTTCATGACATCGGTCTGAGCAGGAATTTTTTGGATAGGACCCCAAAAGCATAGGCAGCAATAGCGAATATAGATAAATGGGATTACACCAAACTAAAAAGCTTCTGCACGGCAAAGGCAACAGTCAACAGAGTGAATAGACAGTTTACAGAATGTCGGAGAATCTATTTGCAAAGTATGCATTGGATAAGGGATTAATATTCAGAATATATAAGGAACTCAACTCAATGGCAAAATAAATAATCCAATGGAAAATGGGCAGAAGATCTGAATAGACAGTTCTCAAAAGAAGACATACAAATGGCCAATGGGTATGTGAAAACATACTCAACATACTAATCAGGGAAATGCAAATAAAAACCACAGGGATATATTACTTCACCCGAATTAGAATGGATGGTATCAAAAAGACAAAAAATAACAAATGCAGGCATGGAGGTGGAGAAAGGGGGAACTCTTATACACTGTTAGTGGTAATGTAAATTATTACAACCATTGTGGAAACCAGTGTGGAAGTTCCTCAGAAAACTAAAAATAAACGACCATATGACCCAGCAATCCCACTACTGGGTATCTATCTAAAGGAAATGAAATCTATGACAGAGATATCTTCACTCCCATGTTTATTGCAGCATAATTCACAATAGCCAAGACATAAAATCAACCTAAGTGTCCATCAATGTATGAATGTATAAAGAGAATGTGATATATATATACACACAATGGAATATTATTCAGACATTAAAAGAATGAAATGCTGTCATTTGCAGCAACATGGAAGAACCTGGAGATAATTAAATGAAATAAGAAAGCCAGGCATAGGAAGACAAACACTGCATGATTCATTCTTACGTGAAGTGTAAAGAAGTTGATCTCATAGCTGTGAGAGTAGAATAGTGGTTACCAGAGGCTGAGAAGAGTTGGGAGGTAAGGAGAAACTGGTCGACTAGGAACAGAGTTACGGTTAGAGAGGAGGAATAAGTTCTGGTGTTCTGTTGCACAGTAGGGTGACTGTGGTTAACAGTGTTGTACTGTATATTTCAAGATAACTGGAAGAGAGGATTGTGAATGTTTCACTACAAAGAAATGTTAAATTTATGAGACGATATATCCTGAAGACGCTGATTTGATTTTTACACAGTGTATACATTTATCGAAACATCATACTGTACCCCATAAATATGTACTATTATGTGTCAGTTTAAAAAGAAAAGAAACTGCGTATTATGAAACCTTTGAAGCCCTCGTGTGTTCCTCCCCGAGTTGTATCCCCACTCTCTTCCTACCTAGAGGTAACCACTGATCTGAATTTTAGTGTCTACTATTCCCTAGCTTTCCTTTCTAATTCATCACATATGTATGTGTCACTGAACAATATAAATGGAATTGTCTTCTATGTATTTTTCTGTCACTCGTTCTTCTTAACCAGTTTTCTTTGTGAGATTGACACTTGTTGATACATGTCTTAGAAAAACAACAAACACTTTCTCTTTTCTTAAATAGTTAACACTACACACTTGAAGTCACCAAAATGTGTGTAGGGGAAGTGTTTTCCCCCACATTAAGCAGTTCTCCAGCAGACACCAGCAGGGTGTTCTATAGCTCAATTCAATTATAGCAATAATATGGAATCAACCTAAGTGCCCATCAATAGAAGAATGAATGAAGATGTTGCTTATATACACAATGGAATACTATTTGGTCATAATAAAGAATGAAATCCTGTCATTTGCAGCACCATGGATGGAACTGGAGGTCACTATGTTAAGTGAAATAAGCCAGGCACAGATAGACAAATATTATATGTTGTTACTCCTAAATGGGAGCTTAAAAAGTTGATCTCATGGAGGTAGAGAGTAAAAAAATAGGCACCAGAGGCCGGGAAGGTTTTGTGTGTGTTTGGGGTTGGGAGGGGGAAGGGATAAAGGGAGACTGGTTAAAGGATACAAACATACAATTAGATAGAAGGAATAAGTTCTGATGTTTGATAATAGAGTAGTGCGACTACAGTTAATAACAATGTATTGTGTATTTTAGAATAGCTTAAAGAAAGGACGGGAAATGTTCTCATAGAAACAACAAATACTTGAGGTGAAGGATACTCTGACTTGATCATTTACATTCTATGCATGTAATAAAATAACACATGTCTTCCATAAATATATATAAATATGTGTCAAAAATATTTTTAATTGCAAAAATGTGTTAAGGTCTTTTATATTGGTCAGGAGAAGGAAGAAATAATTATTAATTTTAGACATTATTAAATCTGGTATGCTCACCTAAAATTTAAGAGATGTAAAAGGATAAAAATTTAATATATATATATATATATATATATAACTTCCAAACCAAATCATTTGGGATAGCTGGTGGGGGAAATGAAATAATCTATCCATTCATTAGAAAACTGGAGCAGAGGCCGGATGCGGTGGCTCATGCCTGTAATGCCAGCCCTTTGGGAGGCTGAGGCAGGCAGATCACGAAGTCAGGTGGTTGAGACCATCCTGGCTAACACGGTGAAACCCCACCTCTACTAAAAATACAAAATAAAAAAATAAATAAAAATAAAATGAGCCGGGTGTGGTGGCAGGTGCCTGTAGTCCCAGCTACTTGGGAGGCTGAGGCAAGAGAATGGCATGAACCCGGGAGGCGGAGCTTGCAGTGAGCCGAGATCACGCCACTGCACTGCAGCCTGGGCGAACAGAGCAAGACTCTGTCTCAAAAAAAAAAAAAAAAGAAAGAAAGAAAACTGGAGCAGAATGGGCAGAAAGGTAAAGGAAACAGCAAAGAAAAACATGTAAATAGAAAATAAAAGCAAGTTCAAATAAATTGGTAATAACAATTAATGTGAGTCATGTAAATCTGCCAGTTAAAATACACACTGCCAGTTAAGGACACTGAATCTTTTAAAAATCTATTATATGTTATTTACAAGAGACCAGAAAAATAGAAAGTGACGTGATGCTAAGGAAATAGTAGAGAATGTAAAGGTGTTATAGTTACTTGACATGAGACAACATAGGTTTTAGGGCAAAAACATTATTAAGAATAAAGAACAATAATACATAATGATGAAAGGTTCAATCTACCAGGAAGATATAATTTCCAAAATGATGTACATGATGATGTGGTCTCAAAATACATAAAGCAAAAATCAACAGAATTGTAGGAAAAACTGACAAATCTATAGTCATAGTCATAGCAGGGGTTTTTGTTTGTTTGTTTTTGAGACAGTCTCACTCTGTCACCCAGGCTGGGGTGCAGTGGTGCAATCTCAGCTCATTGCAACCTCCACCTCCCGTGTTCAAGCGATTCTCCTGCTTCAGCCTCCTGAGTAGCTGGGATTACAGGTGCGCGCCACCATGCCTAGCTAATGTTTGTATTTATGGTAGAGACAAGGTTTCACCGTGTTAGCCAGGCTGCTCTGGAACTCCTGACCTTGTGATCCACCCACCTCAGCCTCCCAAAGTGCTGGGATTACAGGTGTGAGCCACTGCGCCCTACCGCAGGAGATTTTAACAAACATCTCCCAGTAATTAGTAAGCATATAAATATTTGAATAATACAATTGGCAAGTTTGATCTAATAAATATATATAGAACCATACATCCCTCAAATTAGATAATATACATTCTTTTCAGGCACACATAAGACATTAATAAGAATTAGCCATATACTAAGATTTTATGAAGTCACATCGGACACACCACAGTTTTTTTCCACGTTGCAATTTAATTAAAAATCAGTAACAGAAAGATAACTTGAAAAACAATATTTAGAAAGTTGAAAACATACTTCTGAATAATTTGTGGGTCAAAGGAAAAATGATAAAGGAAATTATAAAATATTTAGAAATGATTAACTTTTAAAATACTATATATCAGACAAACCCAAATTGAGGGACATTCTACACAATACCTGACTGGTACGCTTCAAAACAGTAAATATCAAAACTTAATTGTAAAGGTAAAACAGGAGTTAGAAGTAAAATACTATATTAGCTTTAAATACATTTTTTAGAAAAGAAAAAGATTAGTGAGTTAAACATTCATTTCAAGTAGTTAGGAAAAAATAGAATAAATCCAAAGGAGCAGGAGGAAGAAAATAATAAAGAGAAGACAGGAATTTAGTAAAATAGGAAATAAGGAAAAGAATCAACAAAACCCAACATTGGTTCTTTAAGAGCACTAATAAAATAGACAAACCTGTATAGAACTGGGCAAAAAAGAAAGGCAAGGTATAATAAACAATATTTTGAATGAAAAAGAGCTATACTGTGAAATATTGTATGCCAGTATGTTTGAAAACTTAAACAAAATGAAAAATTTTCCTGAAAGGGCTAAGAATATATGACAAGGTAAAAGAAAAAAGAAAAGGAAAAGGAGGGCGAGAAGAGGAGCTAACTGAGATTTACAGTTACTTTAAAATTACAGTAATTAAGACAGCATGGTAAAGGCACAAGGCTAGTCAAATCAACCAATGAAACAGAATACAGATCTTTTTTTGTTTTTGTTTTTGTTTTTTTGAGACAGAGTCTCGCTTTGTTGCCTAGGCTGAAGTGCAGTGGCGTGATCTCGGCCCACTGCAACCTTACCCTCCCAGGTTCAAGCGATTCTCCTGCCTCAGCCTCCCAATAGCTGGGATTACAGGCATGCCCCACCACACCCAGCTACTTTGTGTGTTTTTAGTAGAGATGGGGTTTCACCACGTTGGCCAAGCTGGTCTCAAACTCCTGGCCTCAAGTGCTCTGCCTGCCTCCGCCTCCCAAAGAGCTGGGATTATTACAGGCATGAGCCACCGTATCCAGCCTCAGAATACAGATCTTAAACGGAGATGCAAATATATGCAAAAACTTCATATGTGACTAAAGTAACATAAATTAGTGGGGAAAAGGATGGGCTGTTCATTAAATGCTATTGGAGAAATTAGTCATACTTATAAATAAAAGATGAAAATCCCCATCTCACAGCATACTAAAAATAAATTCTGAATAAAGAACCAAACATAAAAAGAAAAAATTGAGAACTTTTAGGAGAAAATTAGGAAAATATCTGTATGAATTTGGTGTAGGAAAGAACTTATAAACAAGAAAAGAAAAGTTTGCCAGGCATGGTGGCTCATGCCTATAACCCCAGCACTTTGGGAGGCTGAAGCAGGAGGATTGCTTGAGCCCAGGAGTTCAAGACCAGCCTGGGCAACAAAATGGGACCTTGTCTCTATAAAAAATTTAAAAAATTAGCCAGGCATGGTGGCACCTGCCTATGGTTCCAGCTACTCGAGAGGCTGAGGCAGGAGGATTGGTTGAGCCTGGGAGTCCAGGGCTGTAGTGAACCATGATTGTACCACTGCACTCCAGCCTGGATGACAGAATGAGACCGTGTCTCAACAGCAATAACAGAATTTTTTTGAAAAGGGAAAAGCACAAGTCATAAAGAAAAAGATTAAATATTTCAGCTCAATAAATTGACCTACAAAAGCTTGGCATCCTGAAAATCAATTCAAAAGATAATAGAAAAATAGGCAAAAGATAAAAATAGACAGTTTACAGAAGAGAAATTGAGAATGATTCCAGAGGAAAAAAAAAGAGAAAAAAAATGTTCAACTTCACCTAACAAAAAAGTTAAAAGCTAAAATCACATTGAGATCCCATTTCACACTTAACCTGTCTGACATTACCAGGAGTTGGTGAGGATGTGGAGCAATTAGTTGAGAGTATAAAGTTTTTTTTTTTTTTGGCACAAAATTTTATTTTATTTTATTTTATTATACTTTAAGTTCTGGGATACATGTGCAGAACGTGCAGGTTTGTTACATAGGTATACACATGCCATGGTGGTTTGCTGCACCCATCAACCCATCATCTACATTAGGTATTTCTTGTAATGCTATCCCTCCCCTAGACCCCCACCCCCTGACAGGCACCTGTGTGTGATGTTCCCCTCCCTGTGTCCATGTGTTCTCATTGTTCAACTCCCACTTATGAGTGAGAACATGTGGGGTTTGGTTTTCTGTTCCTGTGTTAGTTTGCTGAGAATGATGGTTTCCAGCTTCATCCATGTCCCTGCAAAGGACATGAACTCATCCTTTTTATGGCTGCATAGTATTCCACAATGTATATGTGCCACATTTTCTTTATCCAGTCTGTCATTGATGGGCATTTGAGTTGGTTCCAAGTCTTTGCTATTGTGAACATATGTGTGCATGTGTCTTTATAGTAGAATGATTTATAATCCTTTGGGTATATACCCAGTAATGGTATTGCTGGGTCAAATGGTATTTCTGGTTTTAGATCCTTGAGGAATTGCCACACTTTCTTCCACAATGGTTGAACTAATTTACACTCCCACCAACAGTGTAGAAGTGTTCCTATTTCTCCACATCCTCTCCAGCATCTGTTGTTTCCTTTTTAATGATCACCATTCTAACTGGCGTGAGATGGTATCTCGTTGTGGTTTTGATCTGCATTTCTCTAATGGCCAGTGATGATGAGCTTTTTTTCATACGTTTGTTGGCATAAATGTCTTCTTTTGAGAAGTGTCTGTTCATACCCTTTGCATGCTTTTTGATGGGGTTGTTTGTTTTTTTTTCTTGTAAATTTGTTGAAGTTCCCTGTAGATTCTGGATATTAGCCCTTTGTCAGATGGATAGATTGCAAAAATTTTCTCCCATTCTGTGGGTTGCCTGTTCACTCTGATAATAGTTTCTTTTGCTGTGCAAAAGCTCTTTAGTTTAATTAGATCCCATTTGTCAATTTTGGCTTTCATTGCCACTGTTTTTCGTGTTTTAGTCATGAAGTCTTTGCCCATGCCTATGTCCTGAATGGTACTGCCTAGGTTTTCTTCTAGGGTTTTTATAGTTTTAGATCTTACATTTAAGGCTTTAATCCATCTTGAGTTAATTTTTGTATAAAGTGTAAGGAAGGGGTTCAGTTTCAGTTTTCTGCATGTGGCTAGCCAGTTTTCCCAACACCATTTATTAAATAGGGACTCCTTTCCCCATTGCTTGTTTTTGTCAGGTTTGTCAAAGATCAGATGGTTGTAGATATGTGGCATTATTTCTGAGGCCTCTGTTCTGTTCCATTGGTCCATATATCTGTTTTGGTACCAGTACCATGCTGTTTTGGTTACTGTAGCTTTGTAGTGTAGTTTGAAGTCAGGTAACATAATGCCTCCAGCTTTGTTCTTTTTTCTTAGGATTGTCTTGGCTATGCAGGCTCTTTTTTGTTTCCATATGAAATTTAAAGTAGTTTTTTCTAATTCTATGAAGAAATTCAATGATAGCTTGATGGGGATAGCATTAAATCTATAAATTACTTTGGGCAGTATGGTCATTTTCATGATATTGATTTTTCCTATCCATGAAAAACAAATGGAATGTTTTTCCATTTGTTTGTGTCCTCTCTTATTTCCTTGAGCAGTGGAGAAACTTACTCAAAACTGCACAACTAGATGGAAACTGAACAACTGCTCCTGAATGACTACTGGGTAAATAATATAATTAAGGCAGAAATAAATAAGTTATTTGAAACCAATGAGAAGAAAGACACAACATACCAGAATCTCTGGGACACAGCTAAAGCAGTGTTCAGAGGGAAATTTATAGCACTAAATGTCCACAGAAGAAAGCGGGAAAGGTCTAAAATCGACACCCTAACATCACAATTAAAAGAACTAGAGAAGCAAGAGCAAACAAATTCAAAAACTAGCAGAAGACAAGAAATAACTGAGATGAGAGCAGAACTGAAGGAAATAGAGACATGAAAAACCCTTCAAAAAATCAATGAATCCGGGAGCTGGTTTTTTGAAAAGATTGACAAAATAGACCACTAGCTAGACTAATAAAGAAGAAAAGAGAGAAGAATCAAATAGACACAATAAAAAAATGATAAGGGGGATATCACCACTGATCCCACAGAAATACAAACTACCATCAGAGAATACTATAAACACCTCTAAGCAAATAAAGTAGAAAACCTAGAAGAAATGGATAAATTCCTGGACACATACACCCTCCCAAGACTAAAGCAGGAAGAAGTTGAATCCCTGAATAGACCAATAACAAATTCTGAAATTGAGGCAGTAATTAATAGCCTACCAACCAAAAAAAAGCCCAGGACCAAAAGGATTCACAGCCGAATTCTACCAGAGGTACAAAGAGGAGCTGGTACCATTCCTTCTGAAACTATTCCAAACAATAGAAAAAGAGGGACTCCTCTGTAACTCATTTTATGAGGCCAGCATCATCCTGATACCAAAACCTGACAGAGACACAACAAAAAAAAAGAAAATTTCAGCCGGGCATGGTGGCTCATGCCTGTAATCCCAGCACTTTGGGAGGCTGAGGCCGGTGGATCACCTGAGGTCAGGAGTTCAAGACCAACCTGACCAACAAGGTGAAACCCCTTCTCTACTAAAAATACAAAAAAATTAGCCGGGTGTGGTGGCAGGTGCCTGTAATCCCAGCTACTTGGGAGGCTGAGGCAGGAGAATTGCTTGAGCTGGGCAGGCAGAGGCTGCAGTGAGCTGAGATTTCGCCACTGCACTCCGGCCTGGGCAACAAGAGTGAAACTTCATCTCAAAAAAAAAGAAAGAAAGAAAGAAGGGAGGGAGGAAGGAAGGAAGGAAGGAAAGAAGGAAGGAAGGAAAGAAAGAAGAAAATTGCAGGCCAGCATCCTTGATGAACATCTATGCAAAAATCCTCAATAAAGTACTGGCAAACCAAATCCAGCAGCACATCAAAAAGCTTATCCACCACAATCAAGTCGGCTTCATCCCTGGGATGCAAGGCTGGTTCAACATAATGCAAATCAATAAACGTAATCCATCACATAAACAGAACCAGTGACAAAAACCACATGATAATCTCAATAGATGCAGAAAAGACCTTCGATAAAATTCAACACCCCTTCATGCTAAAAACTCTCAGTAAACTAGGTATTGATGGAACGTATCTCAAAATAATAAGAGCTATTTATGACAAACCCACAGCCAATATCATACTGAATGGGCAAAAGCTGGAAGCATTCCCTGTGAAAACTAGCACAAGACAGGGATGAACTCTCTCACCACTCCTATTCAACATAGTATAGTATTGGAAGTTCCGGCCAGAGCAATCAGGCAAGAGAAATAAAGGATATTCAAATAGGAAGAGAGGAAGTCAAATTGTCTCTGTTTGCAGGTGACATGATTGTGTATTTAGATAGTCCCATCGTCTCAACCCAAAATCTCCTTAAGCTGATAAGCAACTTCAGCAAAGTCTCAGGATACAAAATCAATGTGCAAGAATCACAAGCATTCCTGTACACCAATAACATAAACAGAGAACTCCCATTCACAATTGCTACAAAGAGAATAAAATACCTAGGAATCCAACTTACAAGGGACGTGAAGGACCTCTTCAAGGAGAGAGTATAAAGTTTTACAACCACTTCGGTGAAAAATTTGGCAATATCTAGGGAAGTTGAAGTTAACTCATAGCCATGAGTGTAAATCCACTTCCACGTACTTAGAAATCTTAAGTATTCCTTTAAGAAACTCTTACCCGGGAATACAAGAAGACATCTTTGTAATGGCAAAGAAAACAATGGTAACAATCTAAATGTCCCTCAGCAAGAGAATAGATATATAAATCTTAGAATATTCATACATTGAAATACTTCAAATGCTTGAAACAGATGACCAGATGTACCTGTCTGTTGAATGCTCTTTCATCCAGGCTTAATGTTTGCGGTAGACATTAGATGTTGTTCAACAAATACCCCATTTTTTCTCCCTGGAGCTTTTTCCAGGCACACAGCAGAGTTGTGCTTTCTAGTCCCCTCTGAAGTTAGATAAGGCCATGTGACTTGTCTTAGGCAATGAAATATGTACAAAGTGACATGCATTACTTTTGGGAAAGAGTTTTAAGAGCCTGTGCCCAGCTTACTCTCTTCCCACTGCGGCTGTGATTGGGGAAGCACATGTCAATATGAAGCCTCTGTCACTGGGATCCCTGAGTAATACAATGAGCAGAGCCTCCTGGCTGATCGTCATTGAATACATAGGGTGAGTGAAAAAATAAATGTGTGCTATGTTAAGCCACTGAGAGAGTAGGGGCCTGCCAGTTGCTGCGGCATAACCTGTCTACAGTGTTATGTCTCAGCTCAATTTACTATACATCTTGCACCACTTCCTTTTGTTCTCTCTTCCAAATCAAAGAATACTGCCCTTTTTCCAGGAGATAGAAGTACCATAACTTACCTTCTAAATATAGTCTACTTATGTTTCTTTCCAAAGTCACAGGGGGCTTCTCTCTGAGCTCCTTCTCTGCCAGGAAACTGTCCTTACAGGTAATTTCACCGGTGTTTGTGCTTGTTGCTTTGGAATTAAGCTTCATAATCAAGGAATTCATCACCAGAAAAATTCATCCTCTCTCTCTCCCTCCTCTCCCTTCCTTTGTTCTCTGTGGGTGGCTTTACTCAGCTACAGAGAGCAAAGCAATTAGTGAAGGCATATGAAATGAGGGCTTAAGTGCAAGCATGTCCAACTTTGGAAAATAAATGAGTTGCATAGAAGATATATGTAAAATTACTTTTTTCTTTTCCAATCTACTTTTAAATTATCTGATGTAAGCTACAAACCTTGAATGTAAGTAGGTTTTGGTTAAATAACTTAAATGTCTGAAGAAAATTAAAGGTTTTTGTTTTAAATGCACAGAAAAGGTCCCAGGGGACTTACAAGGCCCTTCCTTGCCTTTTATTCTTTTCTCAGTGTTTAGAGAACTTACATCATAGTGAGCATCCATCATTTTTTGGAAGTTCTTGACTTTTATAAATGAGCAGGTTGATGTAGACTTGAGTTATATAGAGAGAGACACAAAATCAGAACAGCTGGGTTTTTAGGATGCAGCAGTTCATGAACAATGGGAAGAGCATATATGTTGCAATGCACAGAATAGTAGACAAAAAAAGAAATGAATCATGGCTGAGGGCAACTGTGTATTCTGAAATGGGTTTGGTACCAGGTCCTGGATCACTTTCCTATTACATGAGTTTCAAAATTCTGAATTTAACATGTTTCTTTAAACAGACTTTCAGAATAATAGATAAAATGTCTGCAGCTTAGAGACTACTAATAAAACAAATACCTATGTACTTACCAGCTAGCTTAAGATATAGAACAAGAGCAGTAGTTATTAGACATAAAATCAATTAAAAAAAATTTTTTTTTTGAGAGGGAGTCTCACTGTGTTATTAAGGCTGAAGGACAGTGGCATGACCTCAGCTCACTGCAACCATTGCTTCCCAGGCCCAAGAATCCTCCCACCTCAGTAGGCCAAGTCACTGGGACCACAGACGTGTGCCACCACGCCTGGCTAATTTTTTGTATTTTTAGTAGAGATGGGGTTTCACCACATTGTGCTAGCTGGTCTTGAACTCCTGAGCTCAAGCTATCTGCCCTCCTCAGCTTCCCAAAGTGCTGGGGTTACAGGTGTGAGCCACCGTGCCTGGCTGCTATTTTTTATTTTCTGTATTAATTTCCTAGATTCCCTTTTTAGTTTTGTGTATATAGCTCTAAACAAAGTATGTTTTAGTTTTGACTTTGTTGAAAACTTTGTATAAATGAGTGCATAGCCTGTGTTTTTCTATGCCTTGCTTTTTCTTTTTTTCTTTTTTTGGAGACGAGTCTCGCTCTGTCACCCAGGCTGGAGTGCAGTGATGCGATCTTGGCTCACTGCATCCTCTGCTTCCTGGGTTCAAGCAATTCTCCTGCCTCAGCCTCCCGAGTAGCTGGGACTACAGGCACACGCCACCACGCCTGGCTGATTTTTTATATTTTAGTAGAGATGGGGTTTTGCCATGTTGGCTGGTCTCAAACTCCTGACCTCAAGTGATCTGCCCACCTCAGCCTCCCAAAGTGCTGAGATTACAGGTGTGAGCCACCATGCCCACTGGGCTTAACATTTTTTTAAAAAGCTATTTGGCATGGAAAATGTATTCATATCTGAAGATAATCCAGATGTTCTAATTTTTCTTTATTGATTTGAGATAGCAATTAATTAATTTTGTTCTGAGCACACTATAGTGATATATTTGGCTTCTCTTATCCTGATGCCAAATCTTGTTTTTGGATTCACAGTTCCCATGGAGAATGTTGCAACAATTGCTGATTGTGCCAGCGTGATTGAAGGAGTCAGTCGGAGCCGAAATGCCTTGCTGAATGGGGACACTAAGAATTATGACTGGGATTCTGGCTACACATGTCACCAGCTAGGAAGTGGTGCGATTGTTGTTCAGTTGGCACAGCCATACATGATTGGGTCAATACGGTAAGAAGATTCCTCCTCATTCGTAAGTTTTAAAATGGAAGTATACATATAGATTGTATTTTGGTAAAATGATAATCCTAATAACTTCAGTGAAGAAATTCTACTGTTCTTTGCTCTAAATATCAAGAAAGGAGTGGGAGCCGAAGGAAGGGACAACAACGAGAGAGCGTGCTTGTTTGGATTTTCCGCTGGGGCAGTACGCTGGAGTTAAACTCATGGAGGAACTAGACAAAAAGCTTCTCCCTGGGTGGCTTATGTCCTTTTCAAGTCTCAATTTGTATTGGTTAGAGACTTATAGGATAATGTCAAGATAGGTTATATAGAATGAAAAATCATTTTCAACTTTAATAAATTACATATGAACCAAACAGATCTGAATTCGAGATCTGGTTCTGAACAATCTTAGTGATCTTTGCACCTGGGCTTTTTGTTTTAAGAAGGGAACTTTAACCTTGCTTGATTTATAGGATTATATAATTTTTAAACATGAGACTGGTGATATCCCTCAGAGGATATACAGTCATGCATTGCTTAATGGCAGAGACACATTGTAAGAAATGCACTGTCAGCCAATTTTGTCATTGTGGAAATATCACAGAGTGTCCTTACACAAACCTAGATGGTGTGTAGCCTACCACACACCTAGGCTAGATGGTATGTCCTGTTGCTCCTAGGCTACAAACCTGTACAGCATGTTACTATACTGAAGACTGTAGGCAATTATAACACAGTGGTATTTGTGTATCTGAACATGTCTAAACATAGAAAAGGTACAATAAAAATATAATATACAAGATAAAAAATGGTGGCTGGGCACGGTGCCTCATGCCTGTAATCTCAGCACTTTGGGAGGTGGAGGTGGGCGGATCACTTGAAAGCTCAGGAGTTCGAGACCAGCCTGGGCAACATTACAAGGTCTCATCTCAATTAAAAAAAAAAAAAGAAGAAGATAAAAAATGGTACACCTGTGTAGGGCACTTACCATGAATGGAGCTTGCAGGACAAGAAGTTGCTCTGGGTGAGTTAGTCAGTGAGTGATGGGTGAATGTGAAGGCCTAGGACATTACTGTACTGTAGACGTTTAAACATTGTACATTTAGGCTACTATATGTGTGTGTGTGTGTATATTTTTGTTTGTTTGTTTGTTTTGTTTTGTGTTTTTTTTTTTTGAGACGGAGCCTCACTCTTGTTACCCAGGCTGGAATGCAATGGTGCAATCTTGGCTCACCGCAACCTCTGCCTCCCAGGTTCAAGCCATTCTCTTGCCTCAGCCTCCCAAGTAGCTGGGATTATAGGCACCTGTCACCATGGCTGGCTAATTTTTGTATTTTTAGTAGAAACGGGGTTTCATCATGTTGTCCAGGCTGGTCTCAAACTCCTGACCTCAAGTGATCAGCCCGCCTCGGCCTCCCAAAGTGCTGGGATTACAGGCATGAGCCACGGCACCCAGCCAACACTAAATTTTTTTAATAAAGTAATAGTGCTACGACATTATGTCACTAGGCGATAAGCATTTTTCAGCTCCATTATATCTTATGAGACAACCATAAATGCAGTTCGTCCTTGACTGAAACATCTCATTATGCAGTGCATGACTATACTTTTAGTTCAAGATTGCCATCTGGGTCTTAAGTAAGCTGCTTTTTCTCTTCTTTTTATTTTTTAATGTTCTAAGAAGGTCTCTGAAGGGCTAATGAAAACATAGAATGTTTATATATATATGTATGTATATGTGTATGTATATGTATATGTATATGTATATGTATATGTATATGTATATGTATATGTATATGTATATCTTAGCCCGCCTGGAGTAAAGGTGTTGGCAAGACATGACTGCCTTTCCCCCATAATGTTCCACCATATTTGCTTCGTTGTTTCCTGTTCTCATTTGAAAGTCAGTATGTATAAAGAAAGAAATAGCACAAAAAATAAGGTACTAATTTCTAATAAGCAAAGATTTATTGATGTTTAGGCTAATAACCACAGAAGTTGATGTTGCTTGCTGGTTCCCCAGGGCACCCTAAGGAGTTGATGCTGGGTTTCTTGGAGAATTCGGACTGTGGATTCTTCATTTAAATTGTTGACTCGTTTTTATAAAGGGCCACATTACAGGCTGAGTACCATAGGCAACAAATCACAGCTAGAGAAGCCTCGAGTTCGTACCACAGGCCAGACCAGCTTACTTTGTTGCTTAGGAAGGGAAAGAGACAAGCCACATCAGCTACCTGTACAAATAAACTTCTGTCGAATAGCAAATAACACCCCAGCTTCCTTTCTGTCATCTGTATGCATTAACTAAAGTACTTGTAAACCATCTATTTAATAAGCTATTCTAGAATTTTTGTTAAAGATGATGTGAAACTTACCTCTGTATTTTCCATTACAATCTATCCCTTTTTACTTTAAAAATCTGGAAAACAGTTGTCTTTCTTTTGTCTTCTGGCACTCCTGATAGCCTCCACAATTTCTTGAAGATTACCAATCGTGTCTCTGAGATTACATCTGCAATTTCTTTCAGTAGGCTTGGGGTGTAACTCATCTGAGTCAGGAGACTTGAAATCATTTAAATTGACTAGATACTCTCTTTCACTTCACCTATTTGGGACTTCAATTTTCTCTTTATTATGTTTGTTCTGACATTTCTAATTTGAAGACCAGTCTCCTTGCCAATGAAGATTGAAGCAAACAGGAAGTTTAGTAGCTCTGCCCACTCTCTTTTCATGTTCTCCGTTTTCCATTTGCTTACCTGGTACCCCACACCTCCCTCCCCACCACCGCCACCATCTAACAGCGTTCTATGCACATCTCAAACCGAGATGTCTAAAATGGAATTCCATTATCCTTCCCTTCCTGTTCAAGTCACGTCATGTCATGATTCCCCATCTCATTCAGTGGCACCATCCATTTGTCCATTACTTGAGCCAAAAATTTGGGAATCTCCCTGATTTCCTTCCTCTCCTTCACCCAATCTTCCAGACCTCCATTGGGCCCCCCAGTTCCCCACCCACAGCCATCCCTCCCACACATCTGATATGGCCACACCCTCCTCTCGGAGGAATCATGATTAGTAGTTCCCTTCAGGAGACAGTTCAGACTAAGGCATTTAAGAACTATCTGACTTACCTCTGTATATACAGCCTCGTGTCCTGCATGTGCACCCCTCCCCACCCTACCCAACCCTGTGCTACTCTGGACTCTGTCATAGCCCATCCAGCGATAAGAGCATTGCACATGGGTTCCGCCCTCTCTTAGCCTCCTGCCTCCAATTCTTTGATCATGCTGATATCATTGTTTGCATCTCTCACTACCTTCTCATTACCTCCTTTTTTACCTGGCTCTTTTTTATTCCCCCTTTTAGGCTCCACTCCTTTGGGAATGCTTCTCTAACCGTCCATTATCTCCTGAACTTATTGATAGATCCCTCTTCAGTAATCCCATATATTTTGTATACAATTTCTATCAGAGCATTTGTATTATAAATGTTCACTTGCTGCCTCCTCCCAGCCATACCTGATACATAAAAGCCTGTGGCAACTCAGAGTACGCTTCCCTTGAAAGATTCAATGTACTGATGAGGTAGTCTATCAAAAAAGAAGGGAAACTTGGGGGGGGGTACAATAGGAAATCTAGAATCTTAAATCTAGTGTGGACTACATGAGGTTATCAGGGTCACAACTCCAAGAGACAAAGAGGCTCTTCATGTGGCAAGGCCACCTTGGCCTCTAGCTCTACCCAAAGAATCAGAGATGTTGAATCTGACTCCAGAAAAGGCTGTCACTGGGGCGTAAGGCAAGAGAGAACAGTGCCCATTTGGGTTTTTTTTAAATGTGGAATGGAAGTGGTTCTCCCAAACAATTTTTCTTTTCCTGACTCAGAGCGGGGATGATGGGCATGAACACACCAAAGGCAGAATTCTGTATCTTAGCACAGTATGAAGCCTCCAACTTCCTTAAGCCTGCTTTTTTCCCAGTAAAAAAAAAAATCCATGCAATTGAAGCTTTGTATAACTGGCTGAGCCTTCAAAGAGACACGTCTCTGTGAAACTAACATTATGTTGTCAGGAACTGCATTTGCCTCTTCTGTGACATTATTAAGAGAAAAAGGAGAGAGATTTCTTAGCCACCAATGCTTGTGGACACTGGAGATCTTGGCAGGCTGCAGTTAGCGACAGTTGATGTGGCCAGATAGACATTTATTGACAGGAAACTAGATGAGTGGTACCCCTTCATGGGGATGAGTAATTGACCAATGACAGGTTGATTAGTCAGTGACATTTGACCCACAGCTTCTATTGCTTAAGGTGGCTGACTTGCCTTAGTTTAAGACTCATTATCTTTCTACTTGCTAATTGTGATACCTTTTTTAGTGTTTTCAGGCTAGTATGAGAACTCAAATATGCTATGCATTAAGTATACCTATCATCCAGTCTTTTCCAGCTAATAAATGACAGCACTTTGTTGAAACCCTAATTATAAGATAGTCAATTAAATTAACAATTTTTACATTGGTTTGAACGATGTTTTTGCAATTGATATGTGCAATAGTGTAAGTGAAATACCCAAAATATTTTAAATAACAAATAATAGTAAGTAAATGGGCTGTGAAAAGATAAGACTGTGTAGATAGATGTAGCTAAATAAACCCATTGTCTCTCTGGGTGTTGTGAGTATTAAGAAGTTAATGACACAAAAATATTTTGAGTTCTTCAGTTGGAAAATATTATATAAATGCAATATGTTAGGACAAAAGATGTCTAGCCCAAAGTAGGTTCTTGATGGGTATTCATAATCTCTTTAGTCTGTGGGGTGAAGCTCTTTTTGTTTTGCAGAAGGAAAAAACAATTCTACCACTTTAAAAAGTTAATCTGGCACAGACTGTCTGAACCACAAATCAGTTTATGTCTTGTAGTTATTAAGTAAATAAAAAGAAGTAATAGCAAGTTGATCCTAAAACTAATAATAATAATAAGAGAATTACATATGCCACTGTGGTCCTTATTCATCTGGTATATTTTTCTTTCTCTGTGAACTGTCAAGCCCATGCCGAGTTCAATTGTCCTTTCACTATTGTGTGGCTACAACCAACTCTAGATTATCTATTCAGTTTGTAAATTACCGTGACCTCCTTTAGACTGCTGTTTTTTCTTCTTCCTGCTGCTTACCACCCTGCCTGACTGTTGCTCATCCACTTCCCTCCAGAAGGGTAAGCACAGAAAAGGAAAAGGAGAGGAACTGCAAAAATGCCATCTTTTCCTACTTAATAGCCAAATGAAGGCTTAGTCAATAAGGGTGGGTAGAGGAATTGGGGCTAATGACTCAAATAATGTTTTGTAATTATCTGGGTATTTTCTACATCTGTGCTGCACTCAATCTCTAGTAGGACCACAGATAATCTCAAATTGAAGATAGTGATTTTTTAATGTTGTGATGAGCTTGAGTCTGTGCAGCAGTTTCCAAATGCGTAGTATGGTTCCCTGTGCTGTGAGTACTCAATAAACACTCATTGACTAAACTGACAACATAGATGCTAGTGCAACTAAAGGGAGTTCTATCTATCAACTAAATTGGACATCATATTTGCTCAGTATGTCTTATCTAAGTGTATGTGAGGAAACTGCTAAAGATTCGGCATCTCCAGCAAATGACTGAGGTTGAGCTCTGGAGTTAGGCTCTGACATTAGTACAGGGAAGAATGCTTGCCTCACTTGTTCCATGCCGCTTCCATTTCATTCTGAGTGCTGCACAGGCAAGCAGTACATCTATTTACATTAAGACAGCCTTCTTTGCAACCTAGAGAGCTAGAAATTTCCTTTTTATAGCTTGAAGAATACAGCAAACATCTAAATATATGACTCTTCTGGCTTGGATTAAGATTGCCTATAATTCTAGTCAAAATTGGAAAGATATTTTACAAAATTTGCTTCATATCAGTCACGCTGAATGTCGTCTGTCACAGCCCTGAACCAAGGAATTCTTCCTTGTCTCGCTGATCCATGATTTATTACTAAGTGTTATTTCTCTCTGAGCCTATCTGCATCACACTAAAGTCTTCTTTTATCATCCTCAGACCTCAGAGCTCTGGTTCCCAGAAAAATCATACAGCAAATAATTTTATCTATGGTTCCCAGTAGGTGCTGAAGTCTGAACTGTGTGAATGCTTAGAGGGCCAGAAATCCTGGATCCTGGAAACAGATAGCAGGATAGTTTGGGGGCATGGTAAATATTCCTCAGCCAGTTTCATCCTAGAGGTATTTCAAGGCCAGAAAGTATTGCTATGGCAACTAAGTTGTGTGTTAAAAATACAGGAGGGGCACTAGAATTCAGATGTTCTTTGGAAAAGCAGGAAAAGTTAAACGCCAAAAAAAAAAAAAAATATGTTTGTGTGTTCGTGTGTGATTTACCTCACATGTCAACCATTTACCTCTGTTGAATGGAGAACTTGGCAAGTAGTCATCATAAGATATAGCTGGATATATGAAAATAATCCTTTTAGCTTTCCAAGATTTTAACCCATTAAGAAGACATTTTTACAGAGGATTTCGGCCACATCTGACCCATTATTTCATGCACACGTGTGTTTAGTAATTATCTAGAATTGTTAAGAACTCTTTAAAACAAATATTTCACCAGTAGTGTTTATAGCAATCATTTTAAAACCCAGAATTGTTCACCTTGGAAAATGAAATGAGTGGAAAGCATCAGCCTCCTCCTTCTGTGGCAGATGTTTTAATGCTGCTGCCCCAGGATAGGCCACACGGGGCCACAGAAATGCAGCTATTCTCATGAGGGCTAACAGAAGCATAGAACTTTGAGCAAATTGAAATTTTTACACATTTAATACATCAAATTGCTTTAATATAGCTTTTGAGTATTAAATGAATAAAGCTATTCTGAAAAAACTGATGAAGGGTCACAGTCATTTAAGGCTAATTCTTGAATTAATTCAAAGCAGTGATCTACCTTTGAAAATCCTCATATTCTTTCCCCAAGTACCCTTAAATCAGAGACTCTTTTCCCAGGAGCCCAACTTTGTCACTTTGTTCAGATACTTTTGGTACATCTCGATAGCACCTGATGTCAGTGTATCTCTCTTTTTAAAAAGCTTAGCCCTTTGTACATTGGTAACCACAGAGTCACTTGACCAAAACATACTTGTGTATCTACTTAAGAAAAAGCAGAAGCACTGAGACCAAGAAAAACTCTTCCGTCTCCTCTTCTTGCCTCTCCTCTCTGTCCACCTCCATTTCTGCATTCTTTAGGAAAGATGATTATGATGACAGGCTGGTTGGTGCCCGTCAAGGACTCCTTTCAGCAACTTTCCTGGACACTCAGGGTCTTAGCTCCAGCTGAGGAATCATTATTTGCCTGCTGCATTGCCTCTTTCAGCAATGTATCAGATTCAGTGTAAGGGGGATTGGTTACATAGATAAATGCAGAGTATGCTTTTACTTCTCCCTGGATTTTCTTTCCTTGCTGCCCTTAAGACTTAATGGTCAGGATCTTCTTTCTTCCTTTTACCTTATTATGCCTGAAACTATATCCATCAATGGTTATGATATTACCTGCCTTGCCACATTTTTCTTTCACTGTAACCAAACACCAGCCAAGAGTGTTTAGACCTTCTGTACAGTTTAATTTTTAGAAATGGCTAATGGTTCTTTTAGTCACCATGTCTTACAGTGGTCCTGGAGCTTTAGCTGCTCTCACTGTCTTCATTTACAAGATGAAGAAATCAAAGCATAGTTTGAGTTTCATCCCTTTCTCACCATCAGGAGTAGGACAGCACAACCCATGGTAAAACTCCAGCTCCAAAGATTCTCATTTGTTTCATGATCCTGCAGAACCTCCTATAGCCTTAAAAAGAAAATGAGAGGAGCCATCATATCTTATGCTTCAATCCACCCTTGATGTCTGTGGTCATAAATTATAGAAACTGCCATTATATGTTGCAACTGAGACTTTAATTTGTTTTACTAGCGGTCATTTGCTCCAAAGAAACTTGCATTTGGCTGCAAATAAGAAATAATCTCGTTGAGAAAGACATTTTTTTTCGGTTTTATTTTTTGTTTTGTTTGTTTGTTTTTGTGTCACATAACAAAAAGGGGCATGGCTGCCCATACTGGTTCTGCAATTCAGTGATCTCTACAATTTTCTTAGTCTTTTCCATGTGTATTTTGCCCCAGAGAAACAAGATAGGGACTACAGTTTTAGCTACCATGTCTGTGTTTAAGCAGGAAAAAGAAGGACAAAGGGATACAAGGATAAAAGCCTACCAGCCAAGTTTATTCCTTTTTTATTAGGAAAATCCAAAGCTTTATTTGAAGCCCTACCCAGCCAACTTTCACTTAGAATTATTAGGTAGAACTATGTCATACGGTCAGCCCTAGCAAGGTTGGCTGAGAAACTGAGGGTCATGGTAAGGGGGATGGCTTATCTAGCCAACAGCTGTGCCACAGGAGACTACCTCCTGCTTGACATTTCACATGTGCTTTGAAATTTTAAGAGATCTCCATATTTCATGTGTTCTTTTTATTTTTTAAAACTACTCTATTGAAATATAATTCACATACCATATAATTCACCCATTTAAAGTATATAATTCAGTGGGGGCTTTTTCCCATTTATTTTTAAAAGCTTCCCTTTAGAGTCCACAGCTTCTGGATGTATCTGAAACAGTACTATGATAATAATATTTTCTCTTATTCTCAGCTTCAAAAATGTTCTGTAGCTGGCTGGGCGTGGTGGCTCACGCCTGTAATCCCAGCACTTTGGAAGGCCAAGGCAGGTGGATCACTTGAGGTCAGGAGTTCAAGACCAGCTTGGCCAACATAATGAAACTGTCTCTACTAAAAATACAAAAATTAGCCAGGCGCGGTGGTGGGTGCCTGTAATCCCAGCTACTCAGGAGGCCGAGGCAAGAGAATTGCTTGAGCATAGGAGGCAGAGGTTGCAGTGAGCCGAGATCGTGCCCCTGCAGTCCAGCCTGGGTGACAGAGTGAGACTCCATCTCAAAAAAAAAAAATTCTGTAAATAAAAGGCTATGTCTGTTTATTGCACAATTCTGACCCAAAATGAGAGGCTTCATTGATTATATATGTTTGGTTTCATATTCATGACACTTCTTGGAAAAAACTCCAAGTTTCTGTTGCAAACACTTAATATACTGGCTTTCTGTAACTGGTCTCCTGTGCTTTGCCAGCACAGTGATAATTCATGCCACGATGAAATCTGGGAGGCAGGGCAAGATTACCAGTACCTCCTGATTGATCAAAATCAGAATAAATTTTATTTGGTTTCGTTTTACTTTAGTTAACTATAGTTTACCATATCCAAACTCTTACCTAAATTGTCAGTTTACATGGAGTCTGTTAACCAGATGTATTTGATCAACCAAAGCAGAGTTGGCTCTTCTGGTATACATACAGCATTCCAAGATCAGAAATTTCACGGCATACCTACATTATTTTGTAGTGACAGATTAATTATATCAAAAGTCCCGCTAGAAATAGTAGTTTCAGTCTTTAAGACCTGGAGTTGAAAAAGTCAAGTCTGTTTGCCTTGGAATGAAGTGATAGATTTTTTTTAAAAAAGACCTCTTACTTTCAAAGAAGATACAGGCAATGACTGTCATACTACCTCCAGTCTTTTCCTTTTCTAACTTTTTGGTTAACATGGTTGGTTTTTTGGTAGGATTATAATGAGTATTCCTGACTTTGGGGACATTTGAAACAAGAAGTACAGTCTGTGGGAGGGTAATTATAGCAATACGACAATTTTAAATCTTGGGAGAAGAAGTACAAATACAGTCTGCTTTTCCTTCGGCCATTTCTTCATGCCTTCTCCTATATCCATCTTCACTCCTTCCTAAAATTGTGGGCAAGAAGATGATGATCAGATTAGTCTGTTTGCAGCACTCAGAGCAGTATCAGAATAGTTCAGTGGAATCACTTGTGTCTTTGGTCTCCCACTGGGCCCTAAGTGGCGTGAGCCAGGACCCCTACAACCTAGAAGGAGGTCCTGCCTTCCTGCTTTGTAATTCGCTCTCCTCCATCTCTCCTGACTCTTCTCCTTTATTCTGTTCTTTACAACAAAGTGGTAAGCAGATCCATCCTTTTCTCTCCTTGGATACCCTTACTTTTTATTTCCTAGGGCAGTAAGGGTAAGAATCTTTAATGAAACCAATTTCTAACTCAGCTCAGGGGCAGCTCAGTGCTAGGCAATGGGAGGCAATGGTCTCCCTATATTTACTCTGATTCTCTGCTATGGTCATCCCCTTTTATCTGTGGTTTTGCTTTCTGTGGTTTTAGTTACCTGCAGTCAACTGTGGTGCATGATATTAAATGGAAAATTCCAGAAGTAAACAATGGAAAAGTTTTAAATTGCATGTCATTATCTCTACTTTTGAATTGCATGACTGTGTAATGAGATTTCACACTGGCCTGCTCCATCCTCCCTGGAATGTGAAGCATCCCCTTGTCTGACATGTGCAGCTGGACCGTAGTCCAGGAGTCACTTAGTAGCCATCTCAGTTTATCAGATCAAAACAACATAGTATACAAAATATAGGGTTGTATACTATCTGTGGATTCAGTCATCCACTGGGGGTCTTGGAATATACCCCACATGGATAAAAGGACATTACTGTACTACAAAGTATACTGGGTTGATTCTTCCTTACATTATAGTGGTAAGAACCAAGAATAAGCTTTGGATGTTGACAAAGGGACAGAGAAGGCCTCCTGGCTTGCTTTGGTTTGAAGCTGTTCAGGCATAAGCAACTTGGGAACAGGGAGTTTTCCACGTCCTATATACCCTTTGCATTAGGGTTTTGGGCCAAAAATTGTACAAGTACCAACAATAAAGTATCCCTTTGCTTCTCATTTGCAGAAACTTTCCTTGGCATATACTTACCTCAAGAACCTTGTGCGAAGGGTTGATTGGGATCTAGAACAATAGCTCTAATTCCTTTAGACAGTTATATACCATTTAATTGTCCTCTGATGTCCAGTGCAAACCTCTTGTCATTTCTTTTCCTGATATCTGACCTTTCTGTATTCATCTCCTCTCTGAGGTTAAGAGATAATAAAGAGCATATAATCAAGTACTGTTTTTATTAGACAGTTCATAGCAACCCTGTTAGAAATAGATAAACCATCATCTATAAAGAATTGTTTGAGAATTGGTGGTAACCAGATAAATAATATCTTGTTGATAATAGCCCTACTAGTAAAATAGGAAAATGGCTTTGTCATGATTGTAGTGACTGTAGTGAGATTTTAGCTGTATACATTAGACTTAGAGACAAGCAGAAAATTCATGGAGATTAGTTGCATCTATTTGGGAAGAACGTGTTAAACAGTGTCATCCATTTAAAATTGGTTTCATTAAAGAGTCTAAAGAGTAGTTCTGTTAAAATGCCAAGTACTATAAGGTTTTTATTGTTCTGTGGTCATAGACTGCCCTGGCCAGCTATCTTGTAAAATGCTTTTTATAATTACAATAGACAGAGCTGGCAGCAGGATAGATCTGTACAAATCCATTTTCTCCTGGTCACCAACAAACAACTCAGCACTGTGTACTTAATTGGTGTGTTTTAGTCTATAGTATCATCTTCCTCTATAACTGATATATTATTATTTTACTACTGTCATATTAACTGCCTTATCAAAGACTATAAAACTTTATTTTTTTGACATATTGTTTATTGACTTTAAATGTCTCTATAATTTCTTCACCCTACCCTACTACTTCCATCCCCTTTAGTAGGGATCTAGAGGGTAGTGGTCAATGACTATCTTATCAGTTTGAGAATGTAGCTCCTGGGCACTTTATCAGTTCAGGGAGTAAGGAGGGTTTGGGAATGAAAATGGTTTTCATTTTTAATTGGAGCTGCCGCTGCTGCTGCTGCTGCTGCTGCTGCTGCTGCTTCCCCCCCCCCCCCCCCCCCCGCCATTTTCTTTGTAGTTCTTTTAGGAGAAATACCAGAAATTTAGGGTGAAAGGCAAGCCAAGAATTGCCACTGCAGTTGTCACGTAACAAAAATGAGATTGTGACTACAGCGCAATCTAAAAGCTCCATGTAGAATTCGCTGCATTAAAATCTATTGAAACAACAGAAGAAAGAGACTTTAGACATTTCTAGGCTAAGCTCAGCCTTAGTTTAAACTGTATACTTATTTCTTACCTTGGCGCCATAACTCTTTACTGCTCAAATAGAACAGCTTTAGTTTTCTGTCTATGCCTGGGGTTGGTAAAGTTTTTCCATAAAGGGACAAGTAGTAGATATTTTAGGTTTTGCAGGCCATACAGTCTCTGTGGTGCAACTATTCAACCCTGCTAAGGGGCATGGCTGTGTTCCAATAAAACTTTATTTACAAAAATAGGCATCCATAGGCCGTGGCTTACCAATGCCTAATCCATTCAGTTCCTTTCCTCACTAATATTTCTGGCCCATACAGGTAAAAGTGAAGAGTTAGGGAAGTTCATTTGCCCCTCATGGTTTCAAAAAAATGTGAATAATAATAATAATCCTGTTATTGAAAGATAGGAATATTAAAATCAGCATTTAGTTTGGGGACAATATATAATACCATGACCACTGGGTTTTTGCTACTGTGTTTTGTTATTGAATGAGCCTTGTGGGCTGCCACAAGGAGGGGCCAACAGGAAGTCCTGGCGGATGAGGCTTCATTCCCCAACTCTGACCTCAGAAGAGCAGTTCTACTTTTATCTGTTTTAGATACTGAGATTCTGCCAAGATGTTGTTTGTAAAAGAGATTCTGCTGCTAAAGAATATTTTTTTAAATACTGGTTTATATTTCTTTGCAAGTTATATAATGCCTCTTTATAATGGATACTTCATAAAAGTGCCAAAGATTTATCATATATCACTTTGTAATTAAAAGGGAAAAATAGACTTGAAAAAGCAATCACAAATCACGTACATTAAAATCCATCTCCCTCCTTTCCCCTATCCCCCTACCACCCACTTCCCGGATTATAAATCTGAGAGGATACAGTTGTGAAGCAAGACAGAGTCAGAGTTGGGACTCCTGCCTCCCATCTGAAGCCACTGCTATTCATTCCACATTCCAAGGAATTGTGGACAGCAAGCAGCCTTGTGTCCATCAGAGGCTCAAGGAGAGTCATTGGAACCCTTTGTGGTCCTAATAGGCTAAGGAAATAACTAGTAACTTCACTGTTTTCCTCTTACCTGCTCATGCTACCTCTTCCCTTTGGCTGCTAGGAGCCCCCAAGCTCCTCAGTTCTCCCCAGGCTATTCATATGTATCCTTTGCACACAGTTCCAGCACCAGCTTCTTGGAGGTTACCTCAGGGATATTTCCCAGCCCCTGACACCCAAACACTCTCATGTGTGACTCAGATAGGCTGGGGTCCTCTTCTGCCCCACCACAGAAATATCAGTGCTGGCTCTTGGGGATTCCGTGCCAGAGTGGGAGGATCCTGAGAAATCTGAGATCTCACCCACCTTTGGCATGACTTCTTTCCTGGCTTGTGAAAATTCCTGATCTTTTTTGTCTCTACCTTCCTGAATGGCAGTCAGGGCAGTGATGCAGAGGGGTAGTGGGGGGTGGGGGGTAAGCTTGCATGTGCATTGGATGCCTGCATGGCACGAGGACCGTGTTCTCAGGATGCACATGTAGGTCCTATCAGCCAAAATAGAAGAAAGTTAAAAGGGGTCCAGCAAAAAGGATTATAAGGCATAGAGGACATAAATGTTTGTTCTTGATGAGGAAGAGTGAGCTGGCTGAACCAAAGAAACAGTTTAATTTGTAGAGTGCAATATTCTAATGAAGCCTCATGCTGTGCTTGAGTCAATGTCACAAGGTCCAGCTGCAGCAGGGCCTTAGCTAGACAGGAGTGATTTATTCATCTCTGCTTCCTTCACTCAGATTTCCTTCTCTCAGTCATCCAGTGTCTATCACCGGAAAGTCTGGTTTCTGTATAGGAGTTTACCCTGGTAGCTTGCCTGGAATACATTTTGAAGGATTAGTGTACATGGCACGGAGACTGGCCTCTGTGCCCAGTACACTCTGGTGAATATTCATGTCGGCACCTGGGAGGGTTATTTCTAGAAAGGCAGTTCTTGCAGAATACATTCTAAAGAGGGAATGCTTTTCCTGTCTGATGTTCCCTCAACCAAACAAATGTGGAAGAGGGGAAGCTACTCTGCAGTTCTGGGGAGTATTCATGACACAGAAACAACATCCTCACATCTTCTGCAGCAGTGGGGAGAACTGCAGACCCTCCCTTTGCAGAGCCTTTGCCTGGGCCTCCCGTTCAGTATAGGTGATCGCAGGGAAAAAAAAAAGCAACTGCCTATTTAGCCTTTGCTCCTATAACCCGCACCAGTTTGGTTTAATTACAGCTGTTTAGCAGTTAGGAAAGCTAGCGTTATTAATGTTCAGCTGAAAACGTTTGAATTAAAACTTGTGATCCCAGCTTTGAAGACCTGGATGAAGAAAACTATGCTGAGTGGCCAGTGATCAAAAGAATTGCACTGAAAAACTTAATGAGCCATTTTTTCCTCTAGCTGTTACAAAAAAAATACATAAAATATTGCTTTATTTTTCTGGCTTCTTACCGTTCTTCAAAAGATTTATCACACAGTTACATATTAAATTGATTAATTATCTTTTGTTTATAAGAATTTATAGTTGGTAGTTAGGATTTTCACCTTTATATACTGGTGGAGATGTTGCTATTATTTTTCTCATTAATATTCTCTTTTTTAATGTTAAGTCATGTACCACATAGAGAATTATGATTTATCAGACACCTCAGCTTTCAAACAGAATAATGTACTTATTCTAAGTGTTTAAACTGTATAGCACTTGCAACTTATTATAGTTTTGTTTTGTGTTTTAGAGGGTAGTTGTTTTCATGTGAAAGCCTTCACAAACTATTTCATGAAAGAAGTCCATTAGAGAAGGGACTAACAGGGAGGAAATTCCAGGACAAGTAGATAGAGAGACAGACAGCATTTCATTGTCCATGGCCCACCGGAATAAACAGATCTGGGAATGCGGTGGGAGGAGGGCAGTAGTAACTTGGCCAAGCGAGAACCTGAAGGAGGAATGAGTCGCAGCTCACGCTGGTAGTAAGTCTGAAGGAGGTCTGAATTGGATAGGCAAGTGTTTTAAAATCATTTCTAGCAAGAGCTCGACTTTGTAGATTGTGCTCTGTGGGGAAAAGAAGATGATTTAAAGCTGGAGCAAAGGTTGAAACCCAGATCTGATTTGGGTGAAAAGGTCAGTCTGAGAAGAAAGAGAAAGAGGTGTGGGAAAATAGTACTGGTTGTGTTAAGAGAGACCAGAGAAGAGATTTGGTAAGAACAAAAGTAGAGAGATTACGTGATTGAATAGGAAGAGTTTTGCCGGTCGTTCATCCCTGCTGGAACAGCCTCCTGACTGTAATATTCAGAGTTGAGCCTTCCCACCTGTTTTGCCCTTCTGTTCTTTCCCTTTATCACCAGGTCAAGAGAATACAAAGATCTGCATGTAGCTAAATTGTGAGTTCTCCCGCAGACACAGATTCTTGTGAAAACTTGACCCAAGGGAACAGGGAGGAGCCATGGCAGTTATTAAATTTCTCTTTGGCACTGCTTCTTGGTGCGTTCTAGGCTGTGCGTGTGGGCACCTATTAGCATGTGGTCAGCGGATGGGCAGGAGAATAAGCTCAGTGGATGAAATAGCAGTCAGAATGGATATTTTTCATAAATTATCACTTATATGAGACTCTCCAAAATGGTGTTGGGGCTAGGGGTGAAGAACTGGCTGGGGGAGGTTGTTTTTGCATTGAAACATAATTCATTCTATAGAACACTGAAGACACTGTACAGGAATAAGTGACCCAGGTGTTTTGAGAGAAGTGATGTTATCTATAGTTGCCTCTCCTCTTTCCATCATAACTCGCCTCTTCTGCTCCCCATTTCTCCTTCGGCTTTTTGTTTTGTTTTGTTTTGTTTTTTTGAGATGGAGTCTCGCTCTGTCACCCAGGTTGGAGTGCAGTGGTGCGATCTCGGCTCACTGCAAGCTCTGCTTCCTGGGTTCATGCCATTCTCCTCCCTCAGCCTCCCGAGTAGCTGGGACTACAGGCGCCCGCCACCTCGCCCAGCTAATTTTTTGTATTTTTAGTAGAGACGGGGTTTCACCATGTTAGGCAGAGATGGTTTCCATCTCCTGACCTCGTGATCCACCCGCCTTGGCCTCCCAAAGTGCTGGGATTACAGGCATGAGCCACCACGCCCAGCCCCTCTCCTTCAGTTTAACTCAGTAGAGCTTATGATGTGTAAGCCATTGTGCTGGGAAATACCAAGGTCATTAGCCATGCATGGTCCCTGCACTGCAGAAGCATGGTCCAGTGGGCTCTCCTGAATGGACTTGGTCCAAAAAGCTGAAGGGAGGGGCCACTGGATGGTGTTATGCGGGGAACCTGGAGCCAAGGTGACCCTACTCCCCTACCTGTTGGATGAAGGCCCACACTGGGGCCTTTTGTTTCACAGGAGTCATAAATGTTAAGTAAAAATCCAAGAATTCTTAACATTTAGCTGTAGATTAGTACATTTTGAGCTCTTTAATGTGTCTGTCTATTCTTATCGCCCTCCTAATAATTTCATAGAATTGAGGACAGAGAACAGAAAAGCTCACACAAATGCATATTGCCTTCAGCTATTAACAGAAGAAACTGATTCTGGCCTTTTACATTCACAACAGCCCATAATAGCCTTCCTAGCAAATGAAGCTAAAAGCCAGCTGGACCTGATGCCTGGGAGCTAAGCCCTATCGTCTGGGCAGGACCTCGGCATTTCTGCCTCTTACACATCCTTTTCTGATCCTCTGGTGAGCCAAATCAGGCTGATCGCACTGATTGTATATACTCATCATGAGGAGGAAGCTGCTGGGATCAAGGCGGATGGCCTTGCTGGAGAGGGGAATTGGTGATGCCAAATTTAAACACGGGGAAAGATCTGTAAAAGCTGCATACCTGCCTAGTGTGTCACTGCCCAAAAGGTCTGTAAAATATTGTGACTTCACCTTTTAAAATATCATAAGACCATTTGAGGGGTTCCCAATATTTTTGATGCCAACATTTTGCTTAAGGAAGGGGCTGTATTAGAGTCACTCTCCAAAATATAAGAATGCTTTTCTTCTCAAGGGCTATTTGGCCTGGACAAATTTTTATCATATTTCCACATTGAAAGCATAAAATGAGATAATTTTCTTTTTTTCTTTTTCTTTATTTTTTCTTTCTTTCTTTCTTTATTGAGACTGAGTTTTGCTCTTGTTGCCCAGGCTGGAATGCAATGGCACAGTCTCGGCTCCCTGCAACCCCCTTCTCTCGGATCCAAGCGATTCTCCTGCCTCAGCCTCCTGAGTAGCTGGGATTACAGGTGCACGCTGCCACACCCGGCTAATTTTTGTATTTTTAATAGAAATGGGGTTTCCCCATGTTGCCCAGGTCTGGTCTTGAACTTCTGACCTCAGGTGATCCACCCACCTCAGCCTTCTAAAGTGCTGGGATTACAGGTGTGAGCCACCGTGCCCAGCCAAGAATTTTCTTTAAATTGGACTGTGTAGTATGAAGTCTAGATCATAAGCCTGGGGCAAAATTTATTTGTTAAAAGAAAAAAAAGAGTTTGTCAAGTGATTAAATAATCTGTAAAAGATTGCTTGGGCAGTGTTTAGCCCATGTAAGAAAATTAACCAGGAAACTTAGGAAAATAGATTTGTGTTGAAAGCAGGAAATGTGCTGATTATAATTTTTTTTTTCCAAATGTGATAATATATGCAAAAACATTTTGAAACTAGTGAGGTCTGTGTGAATGTGAGGTGGGACTATGATTAATTGTTCACCATTCATTTCACACTCAGTATCTAATGAATATTGCAGCTGCAGCCGTGTATTTGGTAATGTGGTGTTAGCTTTTATGTTATCACCTAAAATTTGAAATTAAAAACTTAATCCTTCTAAGAAGTGAAAAGATGGTCTTAGTTAGCTGTTAAAAGTTGGTCGTTTTAGCCAGGTGTGGTAGCTCACCCCTGTAAGCCCAGCACTGTGGGAGGCTGAGGCTGGCAGGTCGCTTGAGCCCAGGAGTTTGAGACGTATCTGGGCAACATGGCAAATCACCTTCCCTACAAAAAAATACAAAAAATTAGCCGGGCATGGTGGCGAGTGCCTGTAGTCCCAGCTACTTGGGAGGCTGAGGTGGGAGGATCACTTGAGCCTGGGAGGCGGCGGTTGCAGTGAGCAGAGGTTGCAGTGAGCCAAGATTGCACCACTGAACTCCAGCCTCGACAACAGATTCAGACCCTGTATAAAAAAAAAAAAAAAAAAAAAAAAGATGGGTAGTTCTGTATTGTCTCCAAGTTTTGGAAAGTTTTGCCCCATCTAGCTCTCCACAGTTATATCCTCCAGGCATATTCTCCACTGATATTTTTCCACTTTCAGATAACTTACCTCGATTATACTATATTTCTCATGGTGTGTGGGCTTTAAATAAATAAATAATTATACTATATCAAATATAAGATTTCGTGAGAAAGAAAATCCCTCCTTAAATATCCCCGTTTCTCAATGAGCCAGCCTACACAGTGGGGCCAAAGTGTATACTTGCCACCTCTCACGTTTTTGTAATCCTGGACTTCAGTTGACTAAACACAGAAACTACATATGCCAGACACCCGAGAGCTTCTGCTTGCCTTTTCTCTGGCTACCTGCAAGAGAATATTGTTAACCAGTGCCATTGTTTCTTCCCCTTTTAGAGAAATCACCCTCCACGTCCCAGATATGGGAGATTAAACACTATGAGACAGTAGGTAGACTCTCTGATGTCCTTTGACTAATGCACTTCCCCAGAATCCATTCCATCTGATGAGCAGCCGGTTTTTCCCTCCTCCTGCTATTAGGAGACTGGTGTTCCCTTTGCCCTGAAAGGTCGTGGCCCATTCAGAGGCAGGCCCCTGCAGTGGCAACACCTCAGGAGTTCTCATGTCTGGAATCTGCAGGGCAGCCGCCTGGTCTACTTCACACACTTTTAAGAAAACATGGTTACTGGGCTCTAGGCTCCCGCTGAGAATCTCATTTTGGACTCGGCGTCCTCTAGCAGCTCTTCTCAGCTGGACCTTGCTCCCCACCTGAGGGTGAAGCCACATCATCGAACCCTGTGACAGCTGACAATAAGGAGCCCGCTCATCTTTGGGAAAGTCCCTCTTTCTCACCAGCAAAGTTGTTTCTCTGAAGCTGTATTAATTCCTTCTGGAAGCTGTTACAGGCTCCCACCTGCCCCTCAGTAGCAGAGATTAGAATAGGGACCCTAATGTGTTGTTTGTCTTTCTGCTTCTCATCCAGAGGAGCAGGAACTGGACTTTTCCGAATTAGGTGAAAGTGCTGAAGTTCCCCTTTGTCACCACAACTCCTTACCTCTCTCCCTCACCTTTACAGTTGTCGCATCTGTTCTTTGCATCATGACCTCCAGTCTCTCTCTGTTCTGAAATTAGTCTACCATCTCCGATCCCACTTACCTCCTCAGAAGCCTACAAGTGGTCATTACTTTTCCTGGCCCTCATTCCCTGACCCTGGCCTGTATCCTCCTTGTCACTGTTGGCCCTGCTTCCCCAGTGCCACCGCTGAGGAGAGTTATAAACTACATTGATTGTTCCATCTTTGCAAGGCTCTCTCCCTGCAGCTCCACTGATGCCACTGAGCCCACTCCAAAGCCTGTTTTTCCTTGCCACCGTACACCACAGTCTTACCGCTCTCAGTTTCTACATAGAATCCTCTTTCATAATTGAACGAAAAGATTGCCATCATAAGGGGGGTTTCCCACCACCCCTGCTCTTTACCTTGTTGTCTCTCTGGTCCTGTAGCCATCACGGTATCATTGCCATCCTCACTGCCATAACATCTACTCTTATTGAGTACCTTTTCTGTCCAGTGCACTCCACTAGGAGCTTATCTTTGGCCCTTTTAGTTCCAAGTAACAGAAACCAAGTAAAGATAGGTTAAGCCACAAATGGTAACTTTATTTAAGTGATTAGAAGATTTCTCATGGAATACTAGGGCAGAAACTCGGAGGGCCCTAGTAGGTTTTGAAACCAGACATTGGAATCTGTCAGGACCCCAGGTAGCCCTCCCTGGACTGCACAGCCTGTGGTCTCTGCTTCTCACTGCAGATATCTTTCTCTGCTTCTGTATGCCTGTGATCAAAGAGACTCACCCCAGAATGCCTGTATTTTCATCATCTCGTTTTAAGTGAACAGGGCACATTAAGCTGGATTCTCACATAATTCTAAATTTTTGAGAAAGGAAATCTGATTAGCCCAGCATGGATTGGGCAGCTTCCAAGTCCAGAGGATAAACTGAGCTCAGGAATCTCCCACGTCCACCTTGAGGCTGGGCTGGAAAGAGTTGTCAAAGACAGGAATTACTGTGTAACGTACAGACATATCAAAAAAACCTCTGCATATGCTATAACAGAATTATTAAATGTTAGAACTAGAAGAGTGCTGAGAAGCCATCAAATCTCGACATTTAATGTCACAAAGGATGAAACCAAAGTATAAGTAAGTTAAGTGACTTGCCTAATGTTACTGAGTAGTTATTCAGTAAATATTTTTTGAATTGTTGGATGGAAGACAATTATTTCTGAAGAACTTAAAGGATCTTTACCAAAGAATATACTGTATACATTTTTGAGATCAGGAGTATCTTTGACTTTAGCTGAAAGATTAGGAATGGATTTGATCATAAGTTATTGCACTATCACTAATATCCTGGTTGCTGATCTTCCTTTAGTTTGTTTTCACCCAAATGAGAAAATTTAGCAACAGTGGCATTATGGTCCCAGGCCTTCCAGTGGAATTTCCCACAAATGATGGACAGTTAGAAACAGGCAAAACAGGCCCTTGCTTCTGGTCTAAAAGGCACCAATTCAGTGGAGAAGCTGTTGACCTCAACTGTTATACTTCAGCCATTGTTCACAATCTGGCACAGTATTAATCCCTTAAGAAAAGGATGAAAAAAGTGCCATTCAGCACAACATAGTTTTTCATCACATGCATAATGCAGACTTTCCAATTAGAATGCTACAATTTGGAAACTTTCTTTACAGACTGATGAGAGAGCAACTATTTTAAAGACTGGAAACCTCAGTCCACTGGGTTTGCCTTGAGTCACTTCTGACTCAAGCCACAAAGAGTTTTGAAAACATATTCGCTATTGAATTTTGTATCAAAATACCAGCAAGGAGAGCAATTAGTTGCTGTAAACTGAACCCCTGGTAATCAATGGTATGCAGCCAGCCAGAGCATTTATGGAAGATGTAAGCAAAATCGCATCTGCTAATCAATTAAAAAAAAAAAAAAAGCCCAGCACTTCACTGCTTTTAGGGAAACTTCACAATGAGAATAAGGGAAGATGGAGGAGACAACATATATAATATCACCAGGCATTTCATGCTGTGCTCATTAGTTAGAGAGGTTTGTGGCAACCGCTAAACACCGACCTGATCTGCATCAATAAATCTTGGCCAGCAACTTCCTTTATTCAGCCCCTTTTGAAAATGGCTTCTGATCTATGGGTGGAAGTGTGCGGTGTATGTTTAAGGAGCTCATTTCAGTTAAGGCCATAGAGAGTGTCTGTCCTGGATGAGCTCACCATGCAAACATTCCCAGCTAGTTTACAAGTCAGAAATAGCTCTCTGTTGTTGCAGGCACAAAGACATAAGAATACACTTTGCAGGCAGCCAAAGAAGTGAAGGGAATTGGTAGAACAAAATTCCGTTCAATGGAAAAGCAGAGGTTGAATCAGTTTTTCCTTTAGTGTTCTTCAGCTGCAGTTGCTTTTTTCAATCAAATCAACAAAGGGGTTTAATTCCTGCCTAAGCCTAAATTCCAAGCAAATGTGCATCCTAGGCATGAGTTAGAAGTCCTCTTTAAAACTTCAGCATGTAGTTGAGTCCGAGCCCGAGGCTCGATGACCTGAGATCCGTCAGTGTCCCTTTTCCACTCAGGAGTCACCATGACCCCACATCTCCAGTCCCTGGGGACTCTTAATAGAGGACTAGAGAGAGGATGTCTCAACCAGTATGAGCACTTGGCTGCTGTTCAGAAAAAAAGAATTTAGGCCAGAATAAATTATTGAGGTAAAGATCGATAGACTAGGCTAATAAAAATTAATACCTTCAGCATGCAAACTATGATAGGCAGTGGATTAATATCCTTTAAATATCGAGGACATTTTGTAAGTCATTAATAAAAAGATAAATATAAGTAGAAAATGGGTAAAATGTTCAAGCTCAATAAGTTAAAAATTGCAGATTAATAAGATATTTCAGCTATCAAACCAGCAGTATTTTTAAACGTAATATATAATATTGGTGATGATGCACAGAAACAGGCATTTGTTATACAATGCTGGTAGTGTTAATATAAACTGGTATAGATTTTTGCTTGGGGTTGGGGCGAATAGAAGTATACAGCTATTTTATAATATATATCAAAGCCTGAAGATGTTATATGCCCTGCTTCAGGAGTTTCACTTACAGAATCGTTCAAAGACAATAATCATAGATTTAGCTTAAGAATGTCTATCACAAAATTTTCATAATAGGCTGGACTCAGTGTCTCATGCTTTTAATCCCAACACTTTGAGAAGCTGAGGTGGAGGGATTGCTTAAGGCCAGGAGTTGGAGACTAGCCTAGGCAACAAAATTAAAAAAATATATATATATATCAGCTGGGCGTGGTGGTGTGCACCTGTCGTCCTAGCTACTCAGGAAGCTGAGGCAGGAGGACCACTTGAGTCCAGGAAATTGAGGCTGCAGTGAGCTATGACTGTGCCACTGCATTCTGCAGCCTGGGCAACAAAGCAAAACCCTGTTTCCAAAGAAAAAAAAAAGAATTTTCATAACAGTGAAATATTAACTACTTAAGTATCAAATAATAATAGATTGATTAAATAAAGTATGAGACATCCATACAGTGAAATACTATGAAGTCATTACATATGATGTAGAAGAATATTTGATGATACAAAAAGATATTCATAATAGACCATTAAGCGAAAGTAGCAAGTTACAAACCATATGCACTGTGTGTATATGTTTTAAAAGTTACTGGAATTTTAGATTACCTTCATTTTAAGATAATAATTTGCCTTGAAACAAATTGGAGGACTTTTATAGAATAAGCTACTTACAGAGCATGATATATACAACTTAAAATTTTCCTCAAATATGTTATCACTCCAAGAATATCTACTAGAACATGTATGATACTCATAATTTATCCTTCTTTTTTTTATCTTTTCCATATCCCATATCCGCTTCAAGGCAGTCATTTTCCGTGAAATGTTTTGAGATCTGGTTAGGTTCTATCCCAAAAGGGACTGACCATTTTCATTTCAGTCCTCTAGAAAACACTAGCTTATGATTATCTAGAAGGATAGGGAATATGATAAACCTGGCTCTCCATAAATAATTAAAAATTCCACTGGGGAAAATAACCTCAACATTATCTTCCAACAACAGTTCTGGTAACAGAACTGTTAAATGAAGAGAATGATTAATTGATTTGAAGTTTTCCCCTACTTTAGTGTGTCAGCGTTACGAATGATTTCAATCCAGAACATATATGGAACATATGCCATGAACAGAGCCCACATGTTTGAAGGAGAATTTCTAAAAAGAGAAAGATCAAACATCTTTCTAAAGTTCTTATAATCAAAATGAGTGCCAGACAAACATAGGAGCAAAAAATACACTTTTAAAAGTTACTCAGAATAAATATAAATTAGCATAGGCTAACTGCATAGAAGTGCTTAGAGACTAGGATAATATTTGAGGAAATGACTAATGAAGGAAATGATTCACGTTCTTTTAAGAAAATTAGTGTAATCTAAGAGTAGAATTTTGGGACACTTAAGAACAACAGAGTGGAATCCTTTCTGATTCATTCAGGGTACTTTGAGAGATTAAACAGCGTATTAAAGAGAATCAGTAGGTATCATCTGCTAATGCTTTCCAAACCCATTTAACAGTTTTCTCTACTTAAAAGATAAGTTCAAAAATATTAGGTAGTATGGGTTTAGTAATTGATACCAAACAGAATTACAATAGAAAATAAGGAATGAAAGGGAAGGTGAGCCCTTTAGGAGGCCAGGAGAGAGCATAGCTTGAGGCCAGGAGTTTGACCTCGCCTGGCCAACAGAGTGAGACTCTATCTCTACAAAATAATATTTTTTTTTGTTTGTTTTTTAATTAGCTGGATATGGTAGTGTGTGCCTGTAATCCCAGCTACTTGGGAGGCTAAGGCAGGAGGATTGCTTTAGCCCAGGAGTTTGAGGCTGCAGTGAGCTATGATTGCACCACTGCCCTCCAGCCTGGGCAACAGAGAGAGAAGCTGTCCCCTCAACCTCCCCCAACAAAAAAAAAAAGGTAATGGTAAAGGAAAACGGAAAATACAGGCAATCCTAGTCCTCGGTAATAGCTTTATATGTGACACTAAACTGAACTCGTGCAAAGGATTTTCACTGAGTATAATCATAAGATTAAGGGAAAATAATACAAACTACTTTTACAGAGTGATAGGTTAGAGGTTGTAAATTGTGAACCAGATATATAAACTGAGAGTAATGGAAACATTTGGCAGTGGGATTACAGAAATGGGCTTTTGGTGAAAGTACCAGGTTAGAACCTTGTATCATTTCCATCACTTAGTTACTGTATGAGTTTAGACAAGTTTAACATGCTTTAATCCTCACACTTTCAATGTCTGTAATTTCATAATAATAGTGCTTGCTAAGAGGATATTTAGAAGGATTTTAATAAGACAAATTGTATAGAGCACTTAACATAGGGCCTAATACACAGTTAACATTAAAGAAATGTTGGTCATCATGATCATTATTATTGATTTTTTTGTTGTTGTTGTTTTGTTTTTTTTGTTTTTTTTTTTTTTGAGACAGAGTCTCGCTCTGTGGCCTGGGCTGGAGTGTAGTGGTATGATCTCAGCTCACTGCAAGCTCCGCCTCCCGGATTCAAGCGATTCTCCTGCCTCAGCCTCCTGAGTAGCTGGGATTACAGGCGCCCACCACCACGCCTGGCTAATTTTTTGTATTTTTAGTAGAGACAGCTTTTCACTGTGTTAGCCAGGATGGTGTCGATCCCCAGATCTCGTGATCCACCCGCCTTGGCCTCCCAAAGTGCTGGGATTACAGGCGTGAGCCACTGTGCCTGGCCATTATTGCTGTTGTTACAAAGAATATATTTGCTCAGCAAGCACTGACTGAGTTTAAGCTCCATGTGAGACATTATGTCAATGATATAGAAAAAATCAGTAAGACATAGACACTGACTTCAAGGAGCTCACGATCTATGCCAGCTGGTAGAGGAAGCAAACACACATGACCAACTATAATGCAGTAAAACACATAGTTTGTATGGGAAGGACTTTTAAGGCTGAAATTATAGAAAACAATATCTGTCTCCCCTGTGGCACTGTCAGAAGCAAAATACTAATCCTGTACTGCAATGTTCAGATTCTTTTTTAAAATTATTTTTTAGGCTGGCCACAGTGGCTCATGCCTGTAATCCCAACACTTTGGGAGGTTGAGGCAGGTAGATCACCTGAGGTCAGGAGTTCGAGACCAGCCTGGCCAACCTGGTAATACCCCTTCTCTACTAAAAATACAAAAGTTAGCTGGGCATGGTGGCGGGCGCCTGTAATCCCAGCTACTTGGGAGGCTGAGGCAGGAGAATCACTTGAACCCGGGAGGCGGAGGTTGCAGTGAGCCGAGATCACACCATTGCACTCCAGCCTGGGAGACAGAGTGAGACTCCATCTCAAAATATGTATATATATATATATATATTTTTTTAATGGAGGACTAACACACACAAAGTGAACAGATCTTTTATGTATAGCTCAGTGATTATTTACATGCATATATGCCCGTGTAACTACCACTCAGATCAAAATTAGCACTTTTCCAGGATTCTAGAAAGTTCCCTTTTACCCTTTCCTAGTCGATACCTCCCCCAGAGCTAACCACTATTCTGATTCTTGTCACCAACAGATAAATTGTCTGCTTTGAGCTTCATGTAAATGGAATTACACAATTAATGCTTAAGTTCTTATTTGGGCAGAAAAGGGAGATAAGAACAGGACCAAGGTAATCAATTTCTAAATAATGAAAGTTTTGCAAATGAATGTATATTTGCCCATATCTCCAAATCAGATAACCCTACTACAGCTATGTAAAAATCCTGGCGAGAATAAGAAGGAAGCTAAAACATGATAATAAAGGTGATGGGGTTATCACCAGTTAGAAAATACTATGAGAAATATAAATTAGACCAGTACAGCAGCTCACACCTGTAATCCTGGCACTTTGGGAGGCTGAGGTGGGAGGATCACTTGAGGCTAGAAGTTTGAGACCAGCCTGGGCAACACAGTGAGACCCTGACTCTACATAAAATTTAAAAATAGCCGGGCATGGTGGTGCGTGCCTGTAACTACTAGGGAGGGTGAGGTAGAAGGATCACTTGAGCTCAGGAGTTGGAGGCTGCAGTGAGCTATGATCATACCACTGCAGTCCAGTCTGGGCAGCAGAGTGAAAATTTGCTCTAAAAATAAAAATAAAAAAATCAATTAGGCTGGACACAGTGGCTCACACCTATAATCTCAGCACTTTGGGAGGCAAAAGTAGGAGGATACTTGAAGCCAGGAGTTCAAGACCTGCCTGGGCAACATAGTGAGACTCTGCCTAAAAAAAAAAAAAAAAAAAAAAAAATGTGCACCCTATAGTCCCAGCTACTCAGGAGGCTGAGGTGGGAGGATCACTTGAGCCTAGGAGTTGGAGGCTACAGTGAGCCTCCACTGTTTACACCACTGATTACGCCACTGATCACACCACTGCACTCCAGCCAGGGTGACAGAGAAACACCTTGTCTCTGAAAACAAAAATTAAAATTAAAAATCAACTCGAAATTACAGATTCTCCCATGAGCAGTGGTCAGCCGAGCCAACTGGAGAGGAGAGCTAGAAGAAGCTGGAGACATCTTCTGTCTCCACAGAACATCTTCTGTCTCCACAGAACATCTCCACAGAACATGTCTCCTCCAGACATCTTCTGGGGACATCTTCTGTCTCCTAAACCAGTCTAAAGAACTTTGCCACCAGTGGGGCAGAGGCTGCCTGGGACTGGGGGACTTGTGAAAAAAACTAAAGATTAAAAGCCTCTCACTGCAGACTGACTCTGCCTGTTCTCTTCATACTTTTTTGGGATTCACCTTCTTTATCCTGTTCTAGAAATGTGCTGGACAAAAGGAGGTGGGTGGGAGGGATATGCCCACAGCCTAAGGAAACAACCAGTTAAAACGTTTGCAGCAATCTATGTTCTTCCCTTTGTTCAGGTTACTACTTTGGGATTGTGATGATCGAAGCTATAGCTACTACGTTGAGGTTTCTACCAACCAGCAACAGTGGACCATGGTTGCTGACAGAACTAAAGCCTCCTGCAAGTAAGTTGTATCTTTTCAGAAACTTATTCCTATTGAAAAGTCTTCCCAGCGGATTGGGAGGCTCCAAAGAAGATTCATAGACTCACCAAATTACATTCTTATTTGGAGGTGGAAAACACACTCCAGTGATCTTCTCTTCAGTTTTGACTATTAAATACTGACATGAAATTTACTTGATGTCACCAAACAGGGTTTCTCTGTTCTGTGGTGTGAATTTGACTCACACTTTTGAAAATGACACGTGTGCCTAAATAGCGAAAAAAAGATACTTTCCTTATGCAATCCTCTCTCAGACCCCCCACCCCGCCGCACCCACCATACCCCACACTACTTTTTTTTTTTTTATACTTTAAGTTCTAGGGTACATGTGCACGATGTGCAGGTTTGATACATAGGTATACATGTGCCATGTTGGTTTGCAGCACCTATCAGCTCATCATTTACATTAGGTATTTCTCTTAATGCTATCCCTCCCCTAACCCCCCACCCCACGACAGGCCCCGGTGTGTGATGTTCCCCACCCTATGTCCAAGTGTTCTCATTGTTCAATTCCCACCTATGAGTGAGAACATTTTTTAGGATTGTTTTCTTCCTTAGAGAACTTTGCTGAAGCAATACATACTTTAGTAGTATTCCCCACACTCATAGCATTCTCAGGGCTAGCATCAATATTTATTTATCTCATCTCGTTAACTATGCTATTACTCAAACTAAGGAAAGCCTTGTACCTTATTTCTCCACATGCAGACAGAGGCATTTAATGCATATGGCACTGGGGCTGTTTGGACTTGTCTGCTTGCAGCAGAAGATAGGAGGAAGGAGTCTGTGGGTTCTGAGCAGCCTAGAATCATGGTACATGAAAAGAGCTCAGTGCCTCTTTGTGTAGAGGCAGAATCTCTAATAGGCAAGGTGGAGCAAATGCGTTTCTCTTTTTCTTTTTCTTTTTTAAATTGAGATATAATTCGCATACCATAAAATTTATACTTTTTCAGTGTACAACTGAGTGGTTTTTAGTATATTCACAGTGTTGTGCAACCATCACTGCTATCTAATATTCCAGAACATTTTCATCACCCCAAAAAGAAACATCTTCCCCATTAGCAGTCACTCCCCATTTCCCTCCAACTCTCCCAGCCCCAGCATCCAATAATCTACTTTCTGTCTTTTCTTTATGGATTTGCATACTCTGGACATTTCATATAAATGGAATCATAGGCCGGGCGCGGTGGCTCACGCTTGTAATCCCAGCACTTTGGGAGGCCGAGGCGGGCGGATCATGAGGTCAGGAGCTCGAGACCACGGTGAAACCCCGTCTCTACTAAAAATACAAAAAATTAGTCGGGCGTGGTGGCGGGCGCCTGTAGTCCCAGCTACTTGAAGAGGCTGAGGCAGGAGAATGGCTTGAACCCGGGAGGCGGAGCTTGCAGTGAGCCGAGATTGCGCCACTGCACTCCAGCCTGGGTGACAGAGCGAGACTCCGTCTCAAAAAATAAAATAAAAATGAATGGAATCATATAGTATACGACCTTTTGTTCCTTGCTTCTTTCACTTAGCATAGTGTTTTCCAGGTTCATCCGTGTTGTAGCATACATCCGAATTTCATTTTTTTATGGCTGAATAGTATTCCATTGTTTGCATATACCACATTTGTTTATCCATTCTTCAGTTGATAAACATTTGAATTGTTTCCATTTCTTGGCTATTATGAATAATGCTGCTATGAACATTCCTGTACAGGTTTTTATGTGAACATATATTTTCAATTCCTTTGGGTATATATCTGAGAGTAGAACTGCTGGGTCATAGGATAACTCTGCGTTTAACTTTTTGAGAACTGCCAGAATTTTTCATAGCAGCTGCACCATTTTACATTCCCACCAGCAGTGGTTGAGGGTTCTAATTTTTCCACATTCTCACAAGCACTTGCTATTGTGCATCTTTTTGACCATAGCCATCCTAGTAGGGATGAAGTAGCATATCATTATGCTTTTCATGTGCATTTCCCTCATGGCTAATGATGTTGAGCATCTTTTCATGTGCTTACTTGGGGTGGGGGCAGGGTCTCACTCTGTTGCCCAGACTGGAGTGCAGTGGTGCAATCAAGTCTTACTGTAACCTCAAACTCCTGGGCTCAAGTGATCTTCCCACCTCAGTCTCCCAGACTGCTGAGACTATAGCTGCGTGCCACTGTGCCCAGCTAATTTTTTTTTTTTTTTTTTTTTGTAGAGACAGCAAGCACCTCACCATGTTGCCTAGGCTGGGCCAAGCTTTCTTAACAGTATTAATGATGGCTTGTTTGATGCAATGTCTGACACCATCACCATTATTATTGTAGTAATTATCAGCAATATATATATATATCGGTTAGGTTAACTCTTGCTACTGTAACAAATAAGCTTCAGTATTTCCGTGGCTTAATACAATAGTTTATTTCTCAATCATGGGACAGTCAGTGTGTTCCTAGTTAAGTGATTTTCCCAGAAGTGACAGGAACCCAGTCAGCTTCTTTCTTGTGGTTCTGCCATCTAGGTCCTCCTCAGCATCAGCGACATTTAGCTGGCAGGAGAAAGAACAGAGAAGGTACACCTAGTTCTGAAAAGCCTCGCTCTAGGGGCAGCATACGTGCCTTCCACTCACATGCCACTGAGATGAACTAGTCACATTGCCATACTAGATGCTACTATGGCTGGGAAATGTAGTCAGTTCCTGGTTGCGTAGCCACTTCCCAGTGGAGCACAGATCTTGTTACCATCTCAGCCTCTTCTTCCAGAAGCAGAGCTGAGATTTAAATCCAGGTTCTTGCCACTATACCACATTGCCTCTTAGGACTCAAAACACTGCTAAAGAGGACTGTACCGAGCTAGATGACGAAAAGGGGGAAACAAAGTGGTTCATTTATCCCAAGCTCCTGGAAGTCTTTTTATACAATAGGAGGGCCTCCACGGCCCATGAACAACTATGCATTTGTCTTTCCAGAGTCTTTGCTTATTTGGGTCCACAGCTCCCAGACCAGACCTTGTACTTCCTCGAAGCTTGTCATCTTGTGCTTGTCTCACCCACCACCGGCCTCTTTTGTCATTTATTGTTGTAAACTAGATTCCTCTTCTCTTTTATGTCCCTCTGTTAAAGGTTGACATGGTTTGGCTGTGTGTCCCCACCCAAATCTCATCTCAAATTATAATCCCCACATGTCGAGGGAGGGGCCTGTAATCCCCATGTGTTGAGGGAGGTGACTGGATCATGGGGGCAGTTTCCCCGATGCTGTCCTTGTGATAGTGAGTGAGTTCTCATGAGATCTGATGGTGTTAGAAGTGTTGGGAAGTTCTTCACTCTTCTCTCTCCTGCTGCTTTCTGAAAAAGGTGCTTGCCTCCCCTTCGTCTTCTGCCATGATTGTAAGTTTCCTGGGGCCTCTCTAGCCGTGTGGAAGTGTGAGTCAATTAAAGCTCTTTGTTTATAAGTTACTCAGTCTCGGATATTTCTTTATAGTAGTATGAAAATGGACTAACACAAAGGTGCTATACAATATGGGTGTTTTGTTGTCGTTGTTGTTGTTGTTGTTGTTGTTTGAAACAGAGTCTCACTCTGTCGCTCAGGCTGAAGTGCAGTGGCATGATCTCGGCTCACTGGAACCTCTGCCTCCTGGGTTCAGGTGATTCTCCTGCCTCAGCCTCCTGAGTAGCTGGGATTACAGGTGTGTGCCACTGCGCCAGGCTAATTTTTGTATTTTTAGCAGAGACAGGGTTTCACCATGTTGGCCAGGCCAGTCTTGAACTCCTGACCTCAGGTGATCCACCCACCTTGGCCTCCCGTAGTGCTGGGGTTACAGGCGTGAGCCACCGTGCCTGGCCCAGAGTGGGTTTTTAACAAGAGCTGATTGACTAACTGTTGACCAGGTACATGTCATATTCATTTTGTATTTAGTTAAATGGGAACTCTTTTGGTTTCAAAGTCTCGTTCACTCATTAGATCCTCTTCTAGTAGCTTTGCATTAAATTATCAACATCTTTTTCTCTTTTAAAATTTTTTTCATTGGTGGATTTAAAAAATTCGTATGTTTTAAACTTTGTATAGCACTTAGATGCGATAGCAGTGTTTTACAAATTAATAAATAAATAATACATTAGAAGAACAAAAATAGTAATAAGAAGGCAAATACGCCTGTTAACCTTGTAAGAATCAATGGAACCAGAGGTTATGATTTTACGTTTATAGGCGTAACTTGAATGTATTGTACCTCCCTTTTTAAAGTTAGGTCTTAAGAAATATAGAAAATATGTAAATGATAAAAGACAAAAGGTTTTTCTTTTTAACTAATATGCTACAGAGCAGACCTCAAGAGAGGACTCTATTAGTTTCAAGAATTGTAGTCTGCTCTTTATTGAAATAGAGTGTGTGCGTTTATAAATGAAATTATGTGGAGTTTTGAAAGATCATAGCTCCGCCTCTTGATAGCATTCTACCTAGTCAAGAAATCAAAACACAGGTTTTTGCTGTCCTCTGAAAAATCCCTGGGAAATGAGGTTCTCCAGTGTCTCCGTTAGTCTCTCTGTTCCAGGAGTGGGATATTTTCCTTCATAGTTCTCCTAAGTCTGCTAGAGTTGGAGCTTCTCTTGGTTTGTTTTCAGGATAAGCAGTCATTTTCCATTATGGATAACTCTGTTTTTATAGTGACTAATTTTTTTAAATTACATTTTACCCCTCTTTCTTCATACAATCTAATCTTGTACCCTTTGACCTGTACCCTTTATTTTCAAAGCTCTCACTTTTTTTTTTTTTGTCTTTGAGACAGAGTCTCACTCTGTCGCCCAAGCTGGAGTGCAGTGGCGTAATCTTGGCTCACTGCAGCCTCCGCTTCCTGGGTTCAAGTGATTCTCCGGCCTCAGCCTCCCAAGTAGCTGGGATTACAGGCATATGCTACCACGGCTGGCTAATTTTGTGTATTTTTAGTAGAGATAGGGATTCACCATGTTGGCCAGGCTAGTCTTGAACTCTGACCTCAGGTGATCCATTCACCTCGGCCTCCCAAAGTGCAGGCATGAGCCACCGCGCCTGGCTGAAATATTTTTATAGTCGAGAAGTTTTAAAAACTAAAAAAATTGTTGAAAGCAGCCTGGCCACAATGGCTCACACCTGTAATCCCAGCACTTTGGGTGGATCACCTGAGGTCAGGAGTTCGAGACCAACCTGGCTAATATGATGAAGCCCCATCTCTACTAAAAATACAAAAATTAGCTGGGCCTGCTGGCATGTGCCTGTAATCCCAGCTACTCAGGAGGCTGAGGCAGGAGAACTGCTTGAACCCCGGAGGTGGAGGTTGCAGTGAGCCAAGATTGCGCCACTGCACTCCAGCCTGGGCGACAGAGCGCAAGCCCATCTTTAAAAAAAAAAAAATTCACACCTGTTTTATTAACAACTTTGCTAACTCCTTGATCTAAAACAAATGAGAAATTTAGCTCATTTAACCACTCCTCATTTTTGCTAGTTATGTTTTTTAGTTCTGTTAGTATTTATCTTTTAAAATTAAACAATATACTTAAACCTCTATTATTATTATTATTTTTTTCTGAGACATAGTCTCCCTCTGTTGCCCAGGCTAGAGTGCAATGGCGCAGTCTCGGCTTACTGCAACCTGTGCCTCCTAGGTTCAAGTGATTCTCCTGCCTCAGCCTCCTGAGTAACTGAGATTACAGGCGCATGCCACCACGCCCAGCTAATTTTTGTAGTTTTAGTAGAGGGGTTTCACCAACAGGGTTTCCCCACGTTGGTCAGGCTAGTCTCGAACTCCTGACCTTGTGATCCACACACCTCGGCTTCCCAAAGTGCTGGGATTACAAGCGTGAGCCACTGCGCCCGGCCTAAACCTCTGTTTTTTGATCCATCAGTTATAGACAATATTTCTCGACTCTTTACTACATTGATGAAGAAATTACCACCCACTACATTTCCCTCTATTTTTCCCGTTCTACTTCTCATCTTCTGTTAGCTGCTTTACTATATTGACATTGTGATAGTTATTTTTTGTTCTATAACTTATAGTTAAATCATCTATGTGTTAACTATAAATTGATCCTGAAAAGGGAAAAACACTAAGAACTCATCATAGTATAATGATTATACTATATATATATATTAAATGATTATACAGCACCAGGGAAGAAATACCTGGTGCTGTCCTGGGGGCGTGCTATGTTTCCCATTCTGTCACCTAGGTGAATCTGAAGCCAATTATGGCTTGTTTGGGTCTGTTGAGCCTGAACATTTAGTTAAAAAGATTGCTATAATCCCAGCACTTTGGGAGGCTGAGGCAGGAGGATTGTTTGAGGCCAGGAGTTCAAGACCAGCCCCAGCAACATAGTGAGACCCTGTCTCTACCAAATAAATAAAATGTGAAAAAAAAAATTAGCTAGATATCATGGCACACACCTGTAGTTCCAGCTACTTAGGAGGCTGAGTGGGGAGGATTGCTGAAGCCAGGAGTTCGAGGTTACAGTGAGCTAAGATCACACTACTGCACTCCAGCCTGGGTGACAGAACAAGAGCCTGTCTCAGAAAGAAAGAAAGAAAGAGAGAGAGAGAGAGGGAGGGAGGGAGGAAGGAAGGAAGGAAGGATCACTCATGGCCATTGCAGAGAACAAATCTATAGGTAATTTTTTTCAGAAAAGGGATATAGAAAACAAATTTTCAGAACCCCAGCATATCTGAATCATAGTTTGGCTGGGTATAGAATTCAGTTTTTTCAGAAGTCTGACAGCTTGGATTTATTGCCTTCTAGTATCTAATGTTGCAGATGAGAAATCTGATGTCAGTCTGATTCATGTTCTTTGCAGTAATTTATTTTTCTCTATAGAAGCCTTTAGGATCTTCTCTTCACCCCTGGTACTCTCAAATTTCACAGTGACATGGCTGGATGTGGGTCATTTGTCATTCATCCTGGTCAGTTTGCTTCGGTATGGAAATCTGCCCAGTTCTCCTCGATTTATAAATGAGTAATATTTCATGTGCATATCATTTTCTCAAAATTCACCAAAATTTTTCATTTACTAATGTCCTCTCCAATTTGCAACCTTTTTGAATGTATTCTCTTTGCGTTTCTTTGATGGCATGTCGGTGGTTTCCAGGAAGGGAGAGCAAACTGTGCCTACAATGTCAGCCATCTTGGACCTGAATTCCCAAAAGCACCACGACTTACGCTGACTTGTAGTCAGCTGTTGATAGTCCCCAGTGACCCCAAGTCATTTTCCTTACCTTTTGTGTGCTTGGCTGTGCCTCTGCCATGTTATATAGCTGTCTTGTTTCCTGTCAGAGTATACTCCCTCACATATTGTCCTCATTTGCATTCATTTTTTAAACAATTTCTTTGCTTTGTCATGGTCCCATTGAATAGTAATTCTGTCTGCCAAAGTATTAGTGACCTCAGCCATCATCTATCCAAAACTGTGCCCTTCGCAAACATTTCGGCAAATACAAACGATTAGATAAAAAGAATTAGGTAATGAAAATTTTCTTTTTCCACTTGAGAATTCTGTAGTCCTAATATGGAACTACCTAGTCTTTCTAGCTTTTAGCTTCTAATTTTATCACAAACTTTCTATTTCCTGCCAGATTTACCATCTCAATTCCCTTCTGAATAAATTTTTCCCCCAATCCAGGTGTTTATTAAAAATGATGCTGCAAAGAGTTTTTTTTAATAACTTAAGGAAATACCTAAGATTTTTTAAAAGCAGTGTACAAAATTATAGAGGTATTATCATAAGTAGGAAGAATTATGGAAGAAGAAAACCAAAAGGAAATATGCCAAAATATTAATAATGGTTGACTTTGTATAAGGGATTACGGAAATTATTTCTAATTTTCAACATTTTTCTGATCAATTTACATGTATTTCTTTTAAAATCTAAAAACACTTTACTTGAAAAAAAAATTTTTTTTTTGCTAGAGCCATAAGTGTTTTATGGATGCTTGTCCTTGCCATTATTTGAGTAGCATATGCTGGCAGAGTGGCATGGTTTATTCACTGCCAGCAGTAAATCAACAAAATTAAGTGCTATACATAGCAATATCCCAGCAGCTCTTCAGAACCTTGCCATTTAGCCCAAGCACGAGCTGTGTTTCCCTGGAAAGGACACTCCAGCCACATTTTCCTTATGCTTCTCTCGATGGGCTCCTTAAAGCCTGCCTTTCTGAGAGTACTTTCTTCTGCCTTTCCCTGGGACACCCAAAGTTCATTCCCATCTGAGTTTGCCCTCTGCAAGGGCCCTGGCCTACTTGGCAGGTTGGAGCACCTCCTTGGAGCAGGCAATCTCTACAGCAACGTAATGCTGGGAAGTTTCTCCCCTGTGCCTTCCCTGAGAAGCACCTTGACTGTCTCTGTGTCACCTGGAAAGACCTCTGTAGAGTCCACCCGTCTGCTGCCTGGTCTTCAGCATGATTATATTAATATCCGAGAAGCATGGTGTGTCCCCTTGCTGAATGCACTGCCACTTAGTCCTGGGATCTGTTTCTGTATATGCTATTTATTCCCTAGGAATGGTAGAAAGAGGAACATGTTTCTTCTTCTAAGTGCTGCAGTGGCTGAGGACAACAGGATAAATTAAAGGTGGAGAGTTATAGCCTCAGTGAAGTCTTCCAAAGTATAGCAAGATTGAAAAATGGTACATTTAAACCTAGAGACAATTTACTTTGCCTGTGATTTTTTTTTTTTTTTTGCATCTTCTTTGCCATTGTTAGTGACAATGTTGAGAAAGGTTTGTTACTTGTTTTTTGCCTGCTTTGTTTCTTTTTTTTTTTGCACACAAAACAATAAACATTTTCTAAAAGTACATACAAACAAAAAGATGCATATCAAACATATTAGGAAGGTTGCACATGGGAAGACGGGGAATGGAAATGGGGGGTGGGAATTAAAGAAAATAAATGAGAGAGGGACTTTGTATGGATCAATGATAATAACTCAATCCTCTATTTGACAAAGAAGAAGGAGAAGGAAGAGGAAGAAAAAGAAAGTGGGATAAAGGATCAGAAAGGGAGGAAAATAGAAAAAATTAGAATATGACTCCAGGGTAGACCTGTTTTGTTGTCGCTGGGTTGGTTGGTTGGTTTGTCTATTGTATTTTTCATATGTTTCGCCCTGTTGGCCAGGCTGGTCTCGAACTCCTAGCCTCAAGTGATCAACCCGCCTCGGCCTCCCAGAGTACTGGGACTACAGGCGTGAGCCACCACGTCCAGCCCCCACATTGCTTCTAGCCTTTGTGGTAGACCTCCCAGACGGGGCGGCCGGGCAGAGGCGCTCCTCACTTCCCAGACGATGGGCGGCCGGGCAGAGGCGCTCCTCACGTCCCACACGATGGGCGGCCGGGCAGAGACGCTCCCCACCTCCCAGACGGGGCGGCTGGGCAGAGGCGCTCCTCACATGCCAGAAGGGGCGGCGGCCGGGCAGAGGCTGCAATCCCAGCACCCTGAGAGGCCAAGGCAGGCGGCTGGGAGGCGGAGGCTGCAGCGAGCCAAGACCACACCACCGCACTGCAGCCCGGGCAACACCGAGCACCGAGTGAACGAGCCTCCGTCTGCAGTCCCAGCACCTGTAGAGGCCGAGGCGGGCAAAGCACTGGAGGTCAGGAGCTGGAGAGCAGCCTGGCAGACATGGCGAAACCGCGCCTCCAGCCAAAGGAGAAAAACCAGGGAGGGGTGGTGGCGCGCGCCGGCAATGCCAGGCAGCCCACAGGCCAGGGCAGGAGAATCACGGGAGGCGGACGCAGGGAGTCTGCAGCGAGCCGAGTGTACTCCAGCCTGGGCCACAGAGGGAAGAAAAGAAAAAGAAAAAAGAAAGAAAGAAGGAAAGGAAGGGAGGGAGGGAGGGAAGGAAGGAAGGAAGGGGGGAAGGGAGGGAGGGAGGGAGGGAGGGTTTCTTAATCTCACACTTAACAAAACTTTGGGTTGGTCCAGGAGGGGTCACTGCTAACCATGTGATTTGGAGGTTTGTGTAAAGAACTTGATGTCACAAATAAGATGCAACAGAAAGCAGGATATAAAGGAGGAAATGCCTTCCTCATTGATACTGATGATGATGAGACATAGTTCATAGTTGGGTGACATGTTAGTTTCCAAGAAGATTGAAGCACTTGACTGTTGCATAAATCCCATATTGGTAATAACAGCCAGGGCTGTTGTCCTCAGATTTTTCTGCCCTGCCAGGTTGGAGGAGTATGTTTGCTTGTTCCTTCTAGAAGTGTGAGCCAGTTAATGAGCTCTGGTTGTGTAACTGTCACTTTTGAAATGCTCAATGAAGATTTTATTTTTCTCTTTTCATACTTAATTCCATTTTTCTACATAGCATTTGACAGTAATGAAAAAAGCCAGCCATGTTCTTTTCTGTTTTTTTTTTTTAAAGGGCAAACATTGATGTTAATTTTGTCAAGAGTTTTAGAACTTGAACAATGAAGAAACATGTACCTGTAAGAAGAATGGTTTCAAAAAGTGAAGAATGAAGAAAATAGCAGATTTTAGACAATACACACACACACACACACACACACACACACACACGTACGTACGCGCGCGCTCCAAGTCTGACCCTAGGCAGATCCTTGTGTTAGTGATGAGATATCAGCAGGCTTGCCCTATAGAAGTCATCTATACGTTAGGCCACACTTGGAGACACCAGTTACTCACACTTGTTTATGGGGTTATGAAGTACCTAAAGCTGATGCTTATTTTAAAAGAGAAAATAGCAATAAGGAGTCAGCCAGTCATACCTGCACATTTAAAGGGGACTTATCTTTTGTATTGCAGGAAGTTTTTATTAAAAATTTACCCAAACATTGGGAAGCATGTGGAAAGTAGATTTTGATGCTAAGTATGTGAATTGCCTGAGTCCTAAATTTAGAGCTGCCAGCAGATCCTGTGGACCTCCACTGGGAGGCTCCTCTCTACCCAGAACATTTGGAAGTTAAAGGAGCTAGAAGGAAATGAAGTCCTCTTGGGTAGCAAATGATCAGGAAGAAGAATCTGAGAGCTCCCATTTCCCTCTTTCTTACTTAACCCAGGAGCCACGTTATTCTGTGAGGGTAATAATTTTTTCCATGCCTGTTATAAAAAAATGAAGCATACCTCAATAAAACTTCCTCAGTGAGCTGTGTGAGCACACAAAATGTACATGGTCAGAAAGATTTTTATTTTATTATGGAAGTGACTTTCTTACTAATATTATATTCCAAACGATTAAAACTAAATCAAGATCACATTAGTTCACCTACCGTCATCACTCACCTGCTCCACTGCACTCTACTGACTGACCTCCCCACATTCCCTCTGTGCCCTCCCGTGAGTTTACTTACTATAGGCAGCGGCACTTTTCAAGCACAACTCTAGTATCGTCCTGCTTAGGACCCTGCACTGCTTCCTGCCGCTCTCTGAATGAAGAACAGAATTCTTTGTGTGGCCTAGAGTGCCCTGCACAATCTGGCCTCCCGCCTCTCCATACTCTCTGCATCCCTCTCCCTGTTCCCATCTCCCTGGCATCTGTTTTCTCACCATCCATCATGCTCTGTCCTCCCACAGAGCCTTTGCGCATGCCATGCTGGTCTCTGTCTGGAGCCCACCCTCTGCCCTTTGTCTCATTAACCACCCCCACTTATCCTTTTCTTCTCAGCTCAAGGGCCACTTTTCAGGAAAGTTTGCCCTGACCACCTATCTTGATCAAATCACTGTGTTATCCCTCTCATAAAACCAAGCTACTTTTTTTCACAGCGCTTGTTGCAGTTTGCAATTGCCCATTCCATAGCATGGTTGTTAAGTTACTGTTCTTCTCCACCAGAAGGTAAGCTCCAGAGCAGGGATTTGGTGTTTTACTCACTCTTTGATCCATAGTAGTAGCCTAGCAAGGACCTAACACTTGTAGGGGTCAGTATGTATTTGATCTGAATGAATGGAAGCATGTGTTCCATTGCTCTGTCTCTAGTCACTTATGCATGTTGGTTTCATTTGTCTTGTCACTGCCTGGAGGTGTCGTTGTCACAAAGCCCAATCAGGAAGTTTGCCCATTCCAGCTCAGATGCTGTCACATGAAGCAAGGAAGAGTTTATGGGAGAGAAGAAGAGTTGCCCCTGATGACGTAGTCCTCGTAAACTACACATGTGTCTTCCTAACTTCTCTGTATTAACCCATTACTGATCTGTCATCTTTGGCTCATTTACAGCATTATTCCACAAATTTTAATTCAGTATTGCCAGAGGCTCAGTTTTCTTTGGTTTTTACATCTATCGTTGCCCCTCACGTTAGTGACTTGGATCCCCTAGTAACAGTTTATCACTTCAAGTTGGTTACTGGCTGGAAGTCCATTACCTTTATTTTTAACCACTCTTAGAGAGAGTAAAGTTTATTTTTATGGAGGGGCCAAGTGCTTTTAAAACTCTTTGCCAGCTGTGCCCCTTTCAGTTCAGAAATTGATTTGATTTAAAATCCCAAGTTTGTCTGGTTAATGTTTCAATTGCTTCTCTGGATTTTTAAAGTAAAAGGTTAAAAAAAAAAGCCCAACCTTAAACTCTGAAGAGGGACTCTAAACTGCCCGCCAGAGAGCATCACATGTACCTCTCCCAGCAGGAAGGAGTCTGTTCAACAGAACAGACCTCACTCTGGAATCCCAGAGCTCTCTGTACTTCTCATGGTCTCAGGATGGCTGCAGAGGGTCCAGCCCACCATCATCCAGAGCGGTGCTCAGTCAGCACGCTTACCACGACCAAGTCTTGATTAACCCCTCCCCTGAAATGGGTGTACAGACAAGGGACCTGCTGCACATTATCAATCACATAATCCCAAGGTAGGTAAGCAAACTGAGCAGCAGACACCACAGTAACAGTCAGCATGGGCATCTGCAAAAAAAGGAAAGTAGAGCCTATTTGTTGGTCAGTGAATAAAGATAACAGAAAGGAAAGGCATGGTAGTTTTGATCTTATCTTCTTAAAGTGACCTGCCTCAGTTTACTAAATTATAATCAGAAGTCAGCAGCCAGCCTCTGGATCTAATGAGAAGGCTCTGTTTTGGTAATTATGCCATGATTGACGCTTGTTCAGCTCTATCCCAGAGCACTAAGAGGCTCGTGTTTTCTTCTCGTGTTTAAAAAAGAAGGAAAAAGGCATTTTTATGAATTCAGGGGTCCAGCATACACACAGAATCACCTTTTAGCTCATTCTCTTGGCTTCAGCTGTCTCTTTCATTCATATTTTCCATTGGCACCTTCTAGAATGGTTTCTCAAACACAACTTGTCTCAAACTAAACTCATCATGGTCATTCTCCACTCCTTTGGTGTCCCTGCTTTTGTTGTTGTCGTTCCCTTCCCCTGGGCATCTCTTAACCCTTCGAGTCTTTCTTCTTTGCCCTCCACAGTCAGGTGCTATATCCTTTCTGTTATACCCTTTCATCTTTTATTTCTATTCCCGTTGCCTCCATTCGTATTCAGACCTTCATACTTATTTCCTGGAGTATTTCTAGTAGCTTCTAGTGAATTTCCCTCAATACTGTTGCAGAGAATTTCTATACTCTACATCTGTTGCTGTTCTAGAGTCTAGAACACTGTTGCTAGGTTGTTGTTGCCGTGATTCCTTAATCCCTGTACAGGGACCTTCAGTGAGGAAAGCCTCAGATCCTTACCTGGGTCATCTTCTATCTCTACATGACCAGCTCTCCCTAAACATCTCATTTTTAAATATTCTGCCTCCTGTTAAACCACATGTCCAGATTTCAAATATAAAATTACCATATCTCTCTGACTCTAACCAGACTTTCTAACCTTTATTTCTGTAATTCTTTCTTTACAGTCCTTATATTCCTACTTTCCTTTCAGCCTGGCCTAATCACTATTGTTAAATGAGCCCATGCTTTAGGCCAGCTAATTATTTTTATTTGCTCTGGCTGATCTTCAAGTCTCCACCTATTCAGTGTTCCCTTCAAGACCCAGCGAAATGCTCTGTGAGTTCTTCCTTGATCTTTCTCCTCCCAAACACAAGTGACTGCTCCATTATGTGAATGTCCACTGTAATTGGCATGCATATAACTTGATACATTTACTATTTCTTGGGTCTGTTTCAGAAAAGGGAAGAAATAAGGGCCTAGTCCAGGAGAAAGGTTACTTTTTAAAAATCTAGCCATTTTTCAAGGTACATTGGGATTTATCCCCTTGGAAGTATAGGACCAGCTTTTCCCAGAGTCATCTCTGTAGGTCTGTAGTCAAATGCACAACTTTGATTCAGTCTAATATTTGTTCAGTGACCCTAGTAGGTAGAGGCTCATACTATTACTACATTGTGAAGGAAAATTCTGAGGAGACAGGAAGACATTTCTTCTGTGAAGGAACTTACAGGTTATACAGACATTTGGGAACCATCTTGTGTGTGTACACACACACATACGCACACACAGTGTAAAATACAAAACAAGATCCTAGAATCAAACGATATTGTAACTGGTAGAAGTACCTTGGAAATCATAGCCCAAGCCTCCCATTTTACAGATGAGACAGCAGTCACAGGTGCCTTTTCCCAAGTTCTCATCTAATGGCAAGCCCTGGCTTAGAACCCAGGTCTCCTGATTCTGAGTCCCTTTTTCCCAGAATTTTGCATGGCCTGTAAGACCACAGTAAACATCAAAAATCAGATATGTAAGTACTGTGAGTATATAAACATTATCAGAGTATGGGATGGAGTTAGGGAAATTTTTCTGAAAAGATGCATTTTGAGCCTACCCATCTGCTACTGGCTTATGTTGTGGCTGGGACAACTGGTGATTTCCCAACCCAAGGAGGCGATGAACTTCAGATTTTAAAATCACGTAAAGGTACAAGTCAAATATCCACCTTCCAGAAGTATGATGAAGACTATGGATTACAAATAAATCTACCTTTATTTTTATATGATTCCCTACCTTGCTGTCACTACTACTTCTGCAGAATATTAATTTGTCCAGCCTATTAGCTGTATCATAATTCATACTTTAAAATTGGTTTTAAAAGTATAGCTTCTACAGCAGTGGTCAAATCTAGATTATCTAGGGGTTCATTATTCAGGCTGTAGAGTATATTAGCCTGTTTTTCTTCCCTTTTCCTTCCTATTGCCTACTTAAAAAAAATCATTACACTGTTCATTAGGCCATTTATTAGACTATTTCCTTCCATGAAAAGAGACTTGCATGTGTGGTTTTTTCCCCTCTGTTCTCAGCCAAGCTCTATAAAGCATATTTTCCCCACAGTTGACATTCTCTTTTCACTATCCCTTGAAATGGAATGTAAGTGAATTTCACCATGGTGTTGTAAATTATGTACTGAGTATCAGTAATAAACATTTCTTACAAAGTTCTAAAGTATAGTTTCAGAGTGGCGATATCTGGAATTGCACACATTTACCAGCTGCTTTGGAAGGAGTTTGCGAGTGCTTTCTGCTCATACACTTTTCACTTCTTTATCCAAATTTATACAACAGTATGGAGCCCATGTAATAAACCTAAATGGAGCAAAAGAATGTTTGTATTCCTAGTAATGTGGCTTAGCAATCTTGACCTGATGAGTGGTCATCTTGTTCGGCCTTCTACCTCCAGGCAATGTTGCACATTAAATTTGTCCCAGAGAGTTCGTGGTTTTCCTCAGATGAGGAAGACTGGATAATACCGCTTGCTTCCTCATCTCCGGTTCTCAGAGCCTTAGTGTAAATTTCTGCCGTGAGGTGATTCTCAGGCAAAGGAAGATAGCATATGTTGGTACTGCTCTATTAGAGGAGAGAACTTGTTTATATTGTTCTTTTTTCCTTCCTGATTCTCTGGAGAGGTACTGAATTCTCTGTAGGATTTAGCAGTGGACATATAAGCTTAATAGAAATTCTGATGCTGGAGCTTTGAAATGTATAGTCTTTTCTCTAGGGTATGCTGAGGGTAGGAGAAGGAGGGGCTCCTGGAAGCTTGTTTGTTTGTTTCACATTTCTGAATCTTCAGAATTCATTTTTCCTAATTAAAATCAAAACCCAAATCTACATTAATCTAGTGTCAGGGTCACAGATTTAAACTAACAGGACTTCAGAGTTAGTGTTCTCAGAGCACCACTGAGCCCCTCCTATCACAGCCTCTCCCTGTTTGAGGGTGAATCTGGTAGGCTAATTGAAAGCCCCAGTTGCCCTGTGAAGACAGAGCCACAATAACATTAAGAAGTAATCAAGTTTTTAGTTAGACATGGCACGTACTGGGAATCTACAATTACAAATGCCTTCATTTTTGAATTTCTAGTCTGATTTTCAAATTTATACCTTCACATTGCTTTAATATGGTGTTCTTACATTAATATTAATTAACTTTATAAATTTCTGAGGAGACGAGAAGGGAACACAGGGCACAATTTTCTAAGCTTTTCATTTTTGGAGATAGAACCACTGATATTTTCAGGCAGTATTTTCTTCTTTTGCCATTTCCTTAATTAAAATTATCATTCAAATACTATTGAATCATTTCCCTGCCAGGAGCCCTAAACTGTAGGGCATGGGCTTATGTTAACTCAAAAGTCTGGTATTTATCTAGGCATTAATTTAGTGGACGTATTTTGAGCCACTGCTTTAGGTCAGGCTCTGTGCTGGGCACTTCCCTCCTCTCATGGGCTCACTAATTAAGCCTTCCCAGTTGGCTCAGGACGAGCTGAGACTGAGGGGCCTTGATCCAAATGCAAAGAGAGGCATTTGTGGATTCTGACACATGTAGTTAGACCAAATCTTCTTTGAGTGACTCAGTAGGGATAACATTTATGGGAGTAGGCAGCATGCTAAATCTGGAAGCACTTACTACCTAGATGGAATGGGCCTGGCCTTGGTGGATACATGAAAATCACTCGTTCTCTCTTCAGCCTGCTGGAGGGAAGTTCAAGTGTGCCTTGAGCTCAGATCTTCCCAGAGATGGCAGGATAGCAGCCTGCATGCTCAGCCAGTCCACTCCTTTGTTACCTTTTGTATTGCCAACAATAACCTCGGCTATCAGGAGGCTTAGTAAATTGACCGTGTTTTGTTGCACTCCTGTGCCAGTGCCGGGCTGCTCTTTCTGATAAGGTAAGTGTGATGTTCAGTTTGTGATGAGCACTTGCAGTTTCTGTAAATGTAATACTATATAACAAGCAGTAATTTTCCACTGACCCTTGAAAACAGGAAGTTTCTGTTTGGCTTTTAGTGACAGCCAAAATGTAGGTGTTTTCTCCCTCCACCAATATGATGAATTTCCAGAGGCATCTTTTTTCACAAGATAGATTATTAGCAAGTTGTTTCCTAAGCTTGACCAAACTGTGTCATGGTTAATCTTGCCTTAAAAAAGTCAAAGTCAAATATATTGGCTCCGGAGTAGCCATTTATAATAAAATGACTATATGCATTCTTAAGCTCCTTTTAGCTGTCTCCTGGCTGCACTTTTTACTCAAGGGTTTGGTATCTTGAAGCTTACCCCGATAGCTTGGGTGATAAAACTGCCATGTCTCAAGTTATTGTTTTAAATTTCCTATAAGAGATTGTATCTTTTTTTTTTTTTTTTTTTTTTTTTTTGAGACGGAGTCTCACTCTGTCACCAGGCTACAATGCAGTGGCACGATCCCGGCTCACTGCAACCTCCACATCCCGGGTTCAAGCAGTTCTCCTGCCTCAGCCTCCTGAGTAGCTGGAACTGCAGACATGCGCCACCACGCCCAGCTAATTTTTGTATTTTTAGTAGAGACAAGGGTTTCACCATGTTGGCCAGGATGGTCTCGATCTCTTGACCTTGTGATCTGTCCACCTCGGCCTCCCAAAGTGCTGGGATTACAGGGATTACGGGCGTGAGCCACCGCTCCCGGCCAAGAGATTATATCTGAAGTGTAAAGTGAACTCGCACTAGATGACTTGGTGTCCTTCCCTGAGAGAGGAAGAGGGCCTTTTATGTTGCGTACTCTTCTCCTGAGTCCCATCCCGTTAAGACTGAAAGGAGTAACCATCCGAATGGACCCCTTCTCTCAGCCAAGGGCATTGGAAAGTTAGCCTGAAAAACTTGTTCAGGCCATGATGGAAGCGGGGGTCGGACATATCTCATTATACCCTCTTCCCTTTTAGAATTCAGGAAAAGCAGACCAGCATTAACATCAACACAGATCTCAAGTCTGATAAGAAACATTTACAGTCTATTCTGTCTGAAGCCTACTACTTGGAGGCGTCACCTGCATGCTAAAACCTTGGTCTCTGCCGGGCGCGGTGGCTCACGCCTGTAATCCCAGCACTTTGAGAGGCCGAGGTGGGTGGATCATGAGGTCAGGAGATTGGGACCATCTTGGCAAACACGGTGAAACCCCGTCTCTACTAAAAATACAAAAAAATGAGCCGGGCGCCATGGCAGGCGCTTGTAGTCCCAGCTACTCGGGAGGCTGAGGCAGGAGAATGGCGTGCACCCGGGAGGTAGAGACTGCAGTGAGCCGAGATCGCGCCACTGCACTCCAGCCTGGGTGACAGCGAGACTCCATCTCAAAAAAAAAAAAAAAAAGAAACCTTGGTCTCCGCGACCGCTTACCGTGAAGCGTACATTCCTTTCTGTTGGTAATAACTCTCAACCAGTTGCCAATCAGAAAATTTTTAATGACCTGGAAGCACCCGTCCTTGAGTTGCCCTGCCCTTCCAGATGGAACCAGTGTAAATCTTAACATGTATTTGATTGATGTCTCATGTCTTCCTAAAATGTATAAAACTAGGCTGTGCCCCAACCGACCACCTTGAGCACTTGTTCTCAGGACCTCCTGAGGGTTGTATCACAGGCCATTGGTCACTCATATTTGGCTCAGAATAAGTTTCTTCAAATTTTTTGTTTAAAAAAGATTGAATGAGGTGCTTGCTGATTTTGTTTTGTTTTGTTTTTTAAGAGACAAAGTCCTGCTCTGTCACCTAGCTTTCCAAATCCTAGCCTCAGGCAATCCTCCTGCTTCCGTCTCCCAAGTAGCTGGGACTATAAGCACATACCACCACCATGCCCAACTAATTTTTCTAATTTTTTAAAATAGAGACAGGGACTCTCTTTACTGCCCAGGCTGGTCTCGAACTCCTGGCCTCAAGCAGTCCTTTTGCCTCAGCCTCCCAAAGTGCTGGGATTACAGGCATGAGCTACCATACCTGGCTGATTTTTTTTTTCTTAAACATTGGAAAATGCCATTGAAAAGGAAACAGACAAATGCTTTACACGGTAACCCTCCCCACCTCTGTTTAAAGTCATCTGTTTATTTTTTCTTGACACTTGGAACACCATAAGATTCAGCACTTTTTTGTAAGGAATTAAGATTGTTTTTTCATCAGATTATCTTTTCTTCTTTCTGAGATATAGCTGGCATTATCTATTCATTCATTAGTTTCTGTAGGCATTTTGGTAACCATTTACTCCTATCAGATGGCTTAAGCAAGACCAGAAACTGTTGATTTTGTGATATCATGTGATTTTATGAATCATGTTGATGGGAGCCCGGGTACTTCCATGATCACTGGGGACTGCCATTTATCTCCACACAGGTGGCCTTCCTGGTACTTTGGTGCATCTGACTTGCTAAAAACAGGATATTAGTGAATGGTGGCAACTAAGATGCAGGAGTTGTTTGAACTGACCTTACATTTAAGAAATTATTTTGCCCTTTTGGCACAAAAAGTTGGATTTGTTGATCAGAATGATAGATCCCCTCTGTATGTGGAGCTCTGTGTGGAGTTAGGAAGAAAAGAAAAGATAGACTACTTGCCTGTAGTCTGATTTGAAAACAACATACACCTCAAAAAGACTCTCCAATACGCTGACTCTTCCTAAGTGTCACCTACAAAGCAAACTGAAGTTGAATGATTGTTTGCTTTCCGTGTCTGCTTAAAAATTTGTCCAAATCACAGACAAGTGTGCAATTTATGAAGACAGAACTAAAAAGCAAGTGAGTTGCACCTTTACAGAGTTCGGCTACTGAGCAGTGAGGTGTAGGAAAAGTGTGTGTTTGGCCTGAGACCAGGCTTCCCCTGGGCCCCTTTTGCAGTGATGCCCAGGGAAAATGCATCCTGTCCATTTGGCACAGCCATCTCTCATCTCACAGTTCTTTGTTTCCCAGATCTGAACCTGGACACACCATTCAATGACTGTGGGTTTGGGGAGCTATTGTTTTCTTCCTCCCACTGTGCCTTCCATTGAAATTTTTATTCTGCATGCGGAACTGAATCCTCTCTGCACATGAAATGCACTGACCCAGGTGGAAGCAGATTTTTAATCAAATGTCATTAGAACAATCCATTTGCTGCAGAAATCTCTGGAGTCCTCATATTACTGTGCCCACATTTTCCAGTTGTTTACTGGGATTTGATTTCTAGCCCAGCATGTTTCTTTGGGATTTACTTAGATTGGCTGAATTAAATTAGGATTTATAGTTCTTGTGACCCTTTTACTTAGGAATTTTATATGGAGATATCCCCCATTACAGACCTACGTGTGTTGGCTAACTGTCGTAATCCAAATGAGTCCTTCCTTCAAAACAGAAGTGGTTTCCCCTTCGCTGGGTTTGTGCATTGTTCTTTAGCCTCTGTTAGGATGTTGGCTATTTGGATTTCAGGTTTGAGGATGGTTTGAAATAATGTCACAGACCAGTAGTCTGTAGAAATGTCTAGGTCATGTGATTTGTTAATTTTACTGCAAATGAAAAGTAAAGTGGGAAATGGGAGCTCTGGAGAACTGAGAATTGTAGTTTCAGAGAGGACCTAAAGTCTATAGTAGTGTTGCTAGTTCCTGGTCTCCATTGTATTTGGAAAAGGGGATGAAGGAGAGAAAAGCACCTAAAAGAGGGTATGGAAAAGTAGTGTCAAAGCTGTTGCTGTTTTTATTATTTCTTAAGTGAGGCATTCCTTTCCTACATAAGAACATCTAACTTATGTTTTCTTGAAAAATAAGAGTTCTGGCTGTAAAGAGATCCAGAGTCTCAGTTTCCCGACTCTGATGTCCTGCCCCATATGCAGCCCTGTTTTCCCAGCTGATAAAGCCTACCCTTTCTACCTCGAGCCAGGGGTCTTTCGTTGTCACTATGCCCAAGGGGTCTGTGCACACAACTGTACTTCAGTAATATTGGTTTCCTTGTGTGTCCTATTTTATACATTTGAAAACATTCTGAGAAGGGATTCATATGCTTCACAGAGTGCCAGATCCCTGGCACAAAAAAGGGAAGACCCAAGGGTCAGCTGAATACTCACATGTGAAAACCTTTGAGTAAAGCAGACATTTCAATGAAAATAGGAAGTGTCAGTTACAGATATCTCTGTTATTGTGTCATTCCTTTACCTGATTTCTGTTGGTCTCCTGTGACCTTTTCCATCTGGTGTGTACCCTACATCTGGGGCCATGAGCTGCTAAGATGAGCACGTCAAGCTCATCTAGCTCATCTTTGTCACTGACCCCTCCCTATGTTAAACCTTGAAATATGGTGATCTCACTTGTTAAACTTCAGCCAGTGGTACTGGGAGCCAAATGGAGTTTGCAGCAAAACCTGAGCCCTCCTCACCAGCTCAGGTTTCAGAATCCTTTCTCTCTTTGTAGCTCTGTTTGCACGTCAGCCCTGAAGGTTGGTTCTAAAAGATTGGGTCTGGGAAATGTGACCAGCCCTTGGCTTTCCTTTAGTCCTTGCTCTGACCCTCCAGTCTTGACTACCTTCTCTCAAGACTCCCATTTTACTGATAAGAAAATGCAGTATCTACCTGCAGGAAACGTACACAGACCTTTCTTCACTCATTCAACTCCTTTTTATCAAGTACCTACTATGAGTTCAGTACTGTGGCAGGCAAAAATCTGCCTGACCACAAAATTAAAGAGCCCATGGTGATTGGTGATTGTCACAGTGTAAAGTGCAGGCTCGCTGTGGAACAAGAGCTGCAAACCTCCTGTGGTTTAGCAGTTACTGTGCACCCACTATGTGCTAGAACTTAACTGGTGGAGGGTTCAGAGCCTGTCCCCAGGAGAAGTACAGTGTAATTGCTGGAATAAGGGGCGCGTGTATGAAAGTGAAAATCTGTGTTGGAATTGCTTCTGTTTAATGTAAAATTATTTCAATCTTAGCCTTTATACTAGGGATTGTGTTATTAGACTCTTTACTAGCATTTGCCACCAGCAAGAAAAGTGTGAAATATGGCAGCATTATCTGTACATGAGTGAAGTAAAAAAGGCAAAATAAAAATCCCTGGGCTGAAAATCAGGAGGCCTGGCTCTTAGCCATGGTTCTGCCGCCGATTAGCCGAGCATCCTTGGGCAAGACATTTACTCTCTCTGTGCCTCTGTCTCCACGTCTGTAAGATGCCATTCCTAAAACAAGGCTTGGTGCTGGGCTTCAAAGGCTGTTTTTATGAAAATAATACCGTTTATTGTAATTTTATCAGTAAAAGTGTATAATAGTTATGTACGACATAAAATATGATGGATTTACTTCTAAAGTTTCTTCTAATGTGTGTTGCCTTGACAGATGTACAGACACCCACATGCATGAATGCTATATATATAAAATATATGTCTGAGCATTCAACTCTTCCATATGGGGTCGAGCCAACCCCTGTAACTGCTTCTCCCCACCTCCTTAGCCGTTTGAAACTGTCGTTAACTGTCACATACCTGGGCCCAAGCAGCTGCAGGGTGATAGCTCCACCTCTAGAGCAAAGCCTGCACCCTCAGATATTCTTTGCAGAAAGTGAGAAAATAAAATAACAAACTGAAATACATTAAACACCTTGAGCTTCCTGGAGATGAAGGCTGTGACAGACATAGTTATATATTTGAAAGAAATAGAGTCATATAGAACAACAAATAGAGGTGCTGAAGCACAAGGTCAGATGAGTTTATATTTAAAGAAGGGTCAGGAAGTTAGTCTTTTCCTTCTAAAATCACAAGGTACATACCTCGTGACTGGAAGCCTTTTCCTAATATTAACGTCCATTAGATGTTGGGTATGCATTAAAAATGTCCCCACATTTGTATTTTTAGCATGGACACAGTGGTATCAGTTAAAATAATTAGCCCTTGCCTGTAATCTAAAAGCCTTATCTCTTTACTCTTACTTTTTTAGAAGGCAGATGTTTTAAAACTGATTTGAAAATCAAATTTGCCCTTCAGTGATTTCATTTGGAAGAAACAGAGAAGTAAACATTATAAAGAAGGCTTTTCAGTACATTATGCATGCAAATTGTGGCAGCCGAATTCAGGTTCACAAGTGGAGGTGGATGCCTGTCCTGGTTCAGAAAGGTTGAGATGTTTAAATTAATACAAAGGTCATCAACCCTCAGATTGTGTTCTTCTGTCATTTGGTAGCAGGGCTGTTGCTTCCTGTTAAACTCTACCTGACAAAAGGTAAGCACTGAAAGGCGCTGGCAGGCCAAGTAAGGCCACAGTCATAGTGCAGTGGCTGTGTTAAAACTTCCAGGGTAGGCTGCTGCAGAGAACCTTGCTTTCTGCCCAGCCTTGTGTGCTGGATGCAGTAGAATGGGCATAAGGGGTGTGTGCTCTTTCCAGAATACTGCACTGTTAGAGAATTTGGAGGCCATGGTCACAGAAGTTAAATATGTGCTGCAGAGAACTGCTCTGATATATTATGGGTTTATCTGATATCTCTTCAAGGGTCAGGGACTATGTCTTATTCATCTTTGAATCACCACAACTTGGCACAGAGTCTGACATGTAGTAGGAGCTTAAAAATGGTTTCGTTATTTTTTTTTTTTAAATAGTGAATGAATTTAGGAATGCAGGAGTAAGTAGTTATATTTTGGGAACAACTCGTCTTTTTTAAAAAATTGAATTACAACACAGATTTTGTCCATCTTATAGTGAATTAGATAAAGGTTATCACTAGGGAAGGGCAGAAAATGAGATTTAAACTAATCCAAATCAAATTCTTGCTCACTATCCTGAAGATCAAACACTTGAGCCCTCCCACAGATCTGGAAAGAAAAGGTCTCCCACCAAGGAAGCATGACCATCCTGCCTAAAATTTGAATTAGAAATCCAGTTGGCCCAGCTCCTCAGTGGGTGGATTCTGGAAAGGGATGGTTACCCAGGGTGAACGCAGCATCCTCTGGGAAGGGCTTTCTGGAATCAGCCAGGTTTAGCCTGGGCTATAGGAGGAAGCCTGGCCTCTTATGTGTTACTAATCTGTGATCCAGAGAGACTCATTTAAAAAGGTCTCAGCCAGGCGCACTGATGCATGCCTGTAATCTTAGCTACTTGGGAGGCTGAGGTGGGAAGATCGCTTGAGCCCAAGAGTCTGAAACCAGCCTGGGCAATATAGCGAGACCTTATCTTCAAAAAAAAAAAAAAAAGAGTTGCAAAAGGTTTATGTTAAAAAATAATAATAAAATAAAATAAATAAAAGTGAACTGTAGCTAGAAAGTCCAATGACAAATCTTTTGGGAAGATCTTTGTGCTATACTACATCTCTCTTGTAGCTTTTAATCTCTTTTCTGCTGAGACAGGCAGATCACGAGGTCAGGAGATCGAGACCATCCTGGCTAACGTGGTGAAACCCCATCTCTACTAAAAATACAAAAAATTAGCCGGACATGGTGGCGGGCACCTATAGTCCCAGCTACTCAGGAAGCTGAGACAGGAGAATGGCATGAACCTGGGAGGCGGAGCTTGCAGTGAGCTGAGATTGCGCCACTGCACTCCAATCTGGGCGACAGAGCAAGACTCCGTCTAAAAAAATAAAAGAAAACAGAGACTATGGTACATTTCCAGACCAGGGCTGAAACTACCCTTACAAGAAGGACTGTCCATGCCAGGGAGCAGGGCAGCTCTGTGCAGTCAGAAGGCCCTCACTTTGCCCTGTTTTGTGACCATGAATACTCCAGATTATAGAACCCCTACAGCTTTTGGCTAGCACAAGGGCCACATGCTTTTCATGGGGCTAAACTGAAGCTATGGCAGAGAAACATAACTCCTCTCTGCTTTTTCCTTACAATTCCTTTGAGAAGGAGGAAGAGAGGTGTGGTAAACAGATTCCCTTTTCCCTTCTCTCCTATTTCCTGCCCCTGCCCACCCCTTCCTTATTTCTCATGGTTCTCGCTCCACAAATATGTGGCTGGATCAGGGATTACATCTGAATTGCATTTTAATTTATTTAATTATGGGTGAGAGAAGGGCAAAACACAGACCAGAATGCCCTGCTATCATAGTAGAAAATTTGGTCCTGTCTTTCTCCCATGTGGCTAGGCCACAGCACTACTGGGTGCCAGTGCAGGTTCAGGTGAGTGGGCCCGATGGCTTGGGGTTGATGAGCTGCCAGGCTCTTGATGGGCCATTCTAGCCTCTTTTGTGGCCCACTTTGTGTGTTGACCACCAGGTCAACCGTATGAGTTCCTACTGTAAATAGAGTCTTCTACTGGCATTACGATGGAATTCTAAGTAAATGAAATTCAGATTTTTGAAATCAGAATTATCCTTGCCCTTAATGTTATATTGGGCAAAATTATATAGAAATGCAGAAGTTAGAGACATTGGCATGAACTTTACCTGATTGAGCAGCAACTCTCTCAAGTGGTTCTTTTCATATGAAAACAGTCTAATCCTATAGCCACACAGCTGCATGTGAGATGTTAATTCTGCACCAGCAATATGGAGGTCTGTCATCGTGCATGGTTTTTAAGTAGCATGTTTGTGTTATCCCACATAATGCATTTCTACTACCAATTATTGTCTGACCTAACTCAATGCTGGTAATTCAATTTGATTCTTTGATGGCATCATAAAATATTGATAACAAAGTAGATAATAATAGTGGTATAAAAATGGAACCAAGAGCCATTTTTATTAATGCAAGTTAGGTCATAGCAAATGTATTTGATTTCTCCCAATTCTATAATTCTCACCATTATGCATTCATTCAACAAATAATAATTGAGCACTTATGAAGTCTTAGGCACTGAACAAGGCAGACAGGATCCTTACTTTAATCAGTTTACATCCTACTAGGGGGAAATAACAGATAAATAAGGAAGTTTCAACTACTGATAAATGCTATGAAGAAAATGAAATGGAGAGGTAATTAGAGAGTGACTAGGCTGTGGTAGGCAAGAAGCAGCTACTTTAGGCCAGAAAGGCCTTTCTGAGAAAGTGACATTTGAATTGAAATAAGTGATGGATAGAAGCCAGCCTTCCAAAGGCTTGGGAAAAGAGAATCTAAGAAGAGTTAAGGCCATGAAGAGGGAATTAACGTGGTATGTGTGCAGAACAGAAGGATGGCTTGTGCTGCCCAAGCCGGTGAAGGAAGCAGAGGATGGGATAAGATGGGATGAGGAGGCCAGTAGATCTCTGATCATATATGACCTTTAGGTTTGGTAAGTAGTGTGAATTTTATTCTAGGAACAATGGGGAGTTATTGGAGGGTTTTAGGCAAGGGAGTAGTAAGAACTTATGTTTGTTTGTTTGTTTTTTTTTTTTTTTTGAGTTGGAGTTTTGCCCTTGTTGCCCAGGTTAGAGTGCAATGGCATGATCTCGGCTCACTGCAACCTCCACCTCCCAGGTTCAAGCAATTCTCCTGCCTCAGCGTCCTGAGTAGCTGGGACTATAGGAACCTGCCACCATGCCCAGCTAATTTTGTATTTTTAGTAGAGACAGGGTTTCTCCATGTTGGTTCAGGCTGATCTTGAATTCCTGACCTCAGGTGATCTGTCTGCCTTGGCCTCCCAAAGTGCTGGGATTACAGGCATGAGCCACCGTGCCTGGCTCCTTACGTCTGTTTTTTAAAGTTCATTCTGGTTGCTGTGTGGAGAACAAATCAGAAGTGAGATTAGTAAGGAAGCTGTTGCTATAACACAGATGAGCGATGACTTGAACTAGGGCAGTTACAGTGGAGATGATGAGAAGCAGCTGGCTATGGAAAATGTATTGTTGGTAGAATGGACTGGGGGTCAGGGTGGGGATGAGGGAGAGGAGAGAAAAGTCTTGTTAGTGTTTCTGACTCTGTCCTTGGTCCTGAACATTTCACCCTTTTTATCAATGCCCTGAAAGGCATGCTTCTCGGGTTTCTGGATGAGACAAAGCTAGGAGGGATGACTAATGTGATAGATGACAGACATGAAATTCAAAATGATCTCTCCAGGCCCTAATGTGAGACCAAACCAACAGGATGGAATTTAATGGGGATAAATGTGATGCTCTCCATTTAGGTTCAGAAAATCAATTCTACAAGTACAGGATGGGAGCAGTCAAGCTTGAGAGAAGTTTATGGGAAAAAGAACTGTGGTTTTGGTTGGCCACAAATTCAATATGAGCTAACAGTTAGGTGGGGCTGCTACAAATCTTGAGCAGTCTTAGTCTACACTGTCTGCCAGGTGTTCATATATCCATATGACCTTCCTCTTGTGCTCTGTGTTGGTCAAGACACGCCTGGGCACCTGTGCAAAAGTAGATGATGGGAGTTCAGGAAACTGTTTCATGGGGGGACCAATGAAAGGAAATAGGGATAAAACAAGATCCAGGTAAACCATCAAAGGGGCTGTAGGGTCATGATAATTATCTTTAAATAAAATTTAAAGAGCCGTCTTGTGAGAACCTACATTCTATTAACCCAGAGGTTTGCACTTAACAAAATTTTAATGTATACCTTCAACACACTTGTAGTGAGCATCTGTCTACTCTTTGCCAGTTACTATTTTTTGTGTGTATCAGATGAAGTACCTAATTAATATGTTTTCAGGATTTTTAGAGACTTTTTTTTTTTTGACAGAGTCTCGCTCTGTCACCAGACTGGAGTGCAGTGGTGTGATCTCCACTCACTGCAACCTCCACCTCCCAAGTTCAAGTGATTCTCCTGCCTCAGCCTCCCGTGTAGCTAGGATTACAGGCACCCACCACCATGCCCGGCTAATTTTTTGTATTTTTAGTAGAGACGGGGTTTCACTATGTTGGCCAGGCTGGTCTTGAACTCCTGACCTCGTGATCCGCCCACCCTAGCCTCCCAAAGTGCTGGGATTACAGGCGTAAGCCACCACGCCCAGCCTAGAGACTGTTTTTGTTTTGTTTCGTTTTTGTTTTTGTTTTTTGAGAAGGAGCCTCGCTCTGCCGCCAGGCTGGAGTGCAGTGGCACAATCTCGGCTCACTACAACCTCCTGGGTTCAAGCAATTCTCCTGCCTCAGCCTCCTGAGTAGCTGGGACTACAGGCGCATGCCCCACGCCCGGTTAATTTTTGTATTTTTAGTAGAGACGGGGTTTCACCATGTTAGCCAGGATGGTCTCGATCTCCTGACCTCACGATCCACCCACCTCGGCCTCCCAAAGTGCTGGGATTACAGGCGTGAGCCACCGTGCCCAGCCTAGAGATGGTTTTTTTAAAGAGCCATTTTAGGTTCACAGAAAAGTTGGGAGGAAGGTACAGAGATTTTCCATATCCCTTCTGCCCCTCTACATGCACAACCTCCCCAATTATCAACATCCTCCACCAGAGTGGTACATTTGTTGCATTTGATGAACCTACACTGACACATCATAGTTACCCAAAGTCCATAATACCCAAAGTCCATAGGGTCACTCTCTCTCTCTCTTTTTTTTTTTTTTTGGGGGACAGAGTCTTGCCCTGTCACCAGGCTGAGTGCAGTGGTGTTATCATAGCTCACTGTAGCCTCAAACAGTCCTCCTACCTCTGCCGCCCGAGTAGCTAGGACTATAGGCATGGCCACCATGCCCAGTTAAGTTTTGTACTTTTTGTAAAGACAAGGTTTCCTCATTTTGCCCAGGCTGGTCTCAAACTTCTGGACTCAAGCAGTCCGCCCACCTCTGCCTCCCAAAGTGCTAGGATTACAGGTTTGAGCCACTATGCCTGGCCAGGGTTCACTCTTGGTGTTACACATTTTATGGGTTTGGACAAATGTATAATGACATCTGTTGTTATAGTATCATACAGAGTATGTGCTCCACTTATTCATCCCTACCCCCCAACTCTCCAGTACCAACCTCTGGCAACCACTGATCTTTTGACTACCTCCATCGTTTTGCATTTTCCAGAATGTCATGTAAGTTAGGATTCACTTCTGAATTTCTTCAGAAGAAAAGACCACACAGCATTCCAGAAGTGCCCATTGCCACAGAACTCACTGTTCTCCAGTCTGGCTGCTAATCAGAACACAAGATCCCTGAGTTCTTGGCAAGGAAATACTGCCAGTCCCAGGCCACCTTCTCCAGTATACTCTCAGAGCTCTGTCAGCAGCAGAGCTGCACACATAAAGGAAAGTGATCCCTTGTTTCTTCCTAGATATGCAGCTGTGACCTTCTGCAGGAGTCTTTATGGCCTCTCTGAAGCACTCTTGAACCTATTCCTCAGGCTGCCACTGTGGCCAGCCAGCCCTGCCGTCCCAGCCACCTTCTGATCACCTTCCTTCCCAGCCTCATCAGGCGGAAGGGACAGGGACAGTAACTGACATGTTTGTCTGGGGCTCTGTAGCACTTTGCCAAACCTCATTGTGTGCCTCTTTATTCTCCTATTTTTGAGAGGTTCATTGTTTAGGCCTTCAAGCATCTTTGGATTAGAGATCTAAGGAATTCAAAACCAACATATAGAAGAATGTAACCACCTACTAAATATGTGCCCCTAAAACAAGACCAAGTGACAGCACTAATGCCAACAGCCAAGACTTCAAAGTACAAACCCCAAAAGTGGTCTCATTTGGAAGCAAATCAGAATCCCAGAATCCTCAGAAAACTCCAAAGAAAATTTCTGACCTGCCTCTAAACAGTGTTCTGCATCTCCTTTCAGTATAGCATTTGGTTTCCCTCTCCAGTGACTTCGTACTAAGGGGACTTGAGGCACACAGTGGGTGGGAAAGCCTCTCCAGGACATACTTGTTAAGTGTAACCCTCACATTGCCCCAGCCTCTGCTTGTCGCCACTGTAAAATCCTGGGTCAAATTGTGGTTATAAAGTCGATTGCTTCCAGAGTAAACCTGCTGTCTTTGGATCTTTGTTTTATTCAGGGCTGCTCTGTCAGCTGTAGGCTTGCCTTTGATAGGCCGCAGTGGTGGTTTTCATGTCTAACTAGGGTTTTAATGTTTGTGAGAGACTGTAGTTAATTGGATCCCCATGGTACCACAGATGACTTTAGAAGCCTCTTATGTGGGTGGAGGTAACTCTGTGAGTGCGTGTGTGTGTTTGTGTGTGTGTGTACACACGGGTCCTCACCCCTGAGCAAGCACCTTGAGATTTAAGTGTTCTTGTGCCCAAATCTCAGGTTTGAGGGTTTTTAATACTTGTTTTTCCAGAGTCAAAAATCTTGCCATCACCCCTAGATTCTTAACCTTTCTCTTTGCCTCCTCTTCAGTTGTGTGTGTTGTTTTGGGGGCAGTTGGAGCAGAACAGCCAGATTCATCTCAGCCTATGTCTCATCTGCAGTCACAGAGCTAGAGATTCTCTGTGAACCTCTGCCATCTTGCTGGCTGCTGCATGCCATCCAAGCCCCATTTCCTGAATCCTTTTGCAGAGTTGGAGCAGCAGCAAGGAACCCCTGCCCCCACTCTGTCATCACTGTAGTGCTCTGCTCAGTTACTGTAAGAGCTGCTGAGTCCTGCCTGTTGCCCTGTTCTGTCTTGAGAAGGGTGGCCACAGGCAGTTGCTTATACATAGGCTTTGAATTGTGCAGGCGCGGGGATCAGTATCTTATTGGTTCTCCACAAAAGAGGTGGTTTCGCACTCCCACTCCCTCTTTGAACCTAAGGTGACCTATCTTAGTAACGTGAATAAGCCTAACTAACATTCCTATGGATGGAGCAGAGAAACAGAGAGGGCAGGTGAGGGCAAATGTTATTATAAGAAAATAAGCAAGGCACAGAAAAAGAGCTAAGTACTTTGGAGCAAAAAAGACTAGTGTGCCGTAGGATTTGGGAACGCTGGAAAGTAGAGAAGCTAATCCACCTTTGGCCTTTGGCCTCATAGTTAAGCCTTGCCAATGAAATGTGCTCAGTCATCAAGTACCAGTATTGTTAGTCTTCTCTATGTGTGTGTCATATCTGCCTTAATTAAATTGATGCAATGAAAGTAATCTGTAAGTGGTAAAACTCTGTACAATCGTCAGATGTCATTAGGTCTCTTTGACTAGACTGTAAGCACCTTGAAGTCCTGGGTTGCCCCTGATGCTTCTTTTTCCTCTCATAGGTAGTCCCTCGCACCCCTGCCCTTACCTGGCTGGTTAAGTGACCCTTTCCAGCCAAGCTAGAGTTGGCCTCCCCTGTTATTCCTTCATAGCACTATATTCTTTTCCTTCATAACACCTGTCACAATTTATAATTTTAAGTTATTTATAACTTATGTTTTTCCATTAGGCTTTAAGTTCGTTAAAAGTGGAGACCATGTCTGCTTTGTTCATATCTACATTCTTAGCACCTATAAAATGCCTGGCACATATTAACAGTTTTTTATTAATAGTTACTAAAGGAATGGTTCCCCAGGAGGACATTAGTAAGTTTAGGCCCAGAGAATGTCCCTTCTCTCCTATATCTTACCACTGGGGAAGCTTTTGGCCTTCACCCTCAGGTTCTATGGGGCTAGCTTTCTAATGTCTCCTGAGCATTTTGCATCTTCCCATTAACTGTGAATTTCACTGCTGGTGACTTCATTCAAGTGAATCTCAGAGCCTCTAGGACACATCACTAGGCAAGATGTGGCAGCTGCCTTTGCTGATTTGTTTCTATTCCATTTGTCCATGGCATTGTGGGAAAAGAGATAGATGGCCTTGGTTCCCTAGCTAGAGTGAGGTAGGTAAGAGAACTTCTGACTGAGCATTTCTGTCCTTTGAATTTTGGTACAAATGCCTTGAGGGGCACCCACAGAGCGAGCATGCTTTTTCATATCTTCCTGTCCATGGTAAGTGCCCCTCTCGTAGGAGAGCTCATTAAGACCTACGTTCACCATCTACCAGCAAGAATTCCATCAGAAGTTAGTTACCTTAAACTAAGTGTGACTTTCTGACTCACATTTATGAATATACCCAATTAGATTGTAGAACTGCAACATCATACTTATTACCTTGAAATTACATCTTTGTTCTGAATGACCAAGCCTCGTAAACAATGTAAGCACTACCTAACACACATATTCTGAAACAAGCTCCATGTTAAGCGTGGGTTTGTAATGGGTGATATTTGGATAGCTCTGATTAAATATGTCAATTATGAAAATTAGAAGTGGAAAAAAAAGTTACCTTTGTACTTGAACCGGCTACATGTTGATCTTTGGCTCAATAATGGATCATTCTCTCTCTTGTAGATCTTGGTCTTACACAAGTTTTTTCTTTTGTATTTTTACTCTTCATGTATGGTTTCTTTACTCTTGTTCAGACCTTTCAGTTGATAGAGCCTCTCCACTGTGTGTATTTTGGATGGTAATCTCTAAAAAGCCTTTGTGTGAGGTTTTTAAGTATTTTTCATCCAACGTTGGTTTTACCCCAAGGGTCCTCTTCCCTGAAGCAGTGGCATTGGATTTGGACAGTCCTTTCCTTTCTCATCATAATGAGATGGCCCTCATCCAGAAATATGCTCATGGCCATATCTGAGATTAGGAATTTTGCTCAGGCCAGGCGCTTGCCAACTGAGCCAGGAAAATAGACAAATCCAAGAAGAATGAAAACATAGCAAAAGAGGTTGTGCAGACTATGAGACTCAAATCTTATTACTGAATTGTCCATACCTCATAAGTTTTTTTTTCTTTTGAGACGGTCTTGCGCTGTCACCCAGGCTGGAGTGCAGTGGCGCAATCTCAGCTCACTGCAAACTTTGCCTCCCAGGCTCAAGTGATCCTCCCACCTCAGCCCCCAAAGTAGCTGGGACTACAGGCACGTACCACCTCACCTGGCTAATTTTTGTATTTTTACTAGAAGTGGGTTTTTACCGTGTTGCCTAGGCTGGTCTTGAACCGCTGGCCTCAAGCAATCGGCCTGCTTTGGCCTCCAAAAACTCTGGGATTACAGATGTGAGCCACTGCGCCAGGCCATACCTCATTATTTTAAAGAATTTCTAGTCACTCCAAAAAAAACTATAGAAAGAAGTAAACCCAGAACAGGGATTTCTAAAGCCAGATGAGAAATTGGAAAAGTTTAGGGAAGATGTTAGGGCTGGATATAACCAGTTTTTTGTTTAAAAAAAAAAAAAAAAAAAAAAAGAATCCAAAAAGGAAATGAAAGAAAATGTTTGGCAGAAATGGTAAAACTGAGTATGACAGCGTGAGGGCAGAGCTGTGGATGGGTGCAGAACTGAGCAGAGAGGAAGGGGACTGATGTTAAATTCAGAACTCTGGCTGAGTGCAGTGGTTCACACCTATAATCCAGCGCTTTGGATGGCCAAGGTGGGAGGATCACTCGAGGCCAGGAATTCGAATCCAGCCTGGGCAACATAGGGAGACCTCATCTCTACAAAAACAATAAATAAAAATTACCCAGACATGGTGGCTCGTGCCTGTAGTCCCACCTACTTGGATACTGAGGTGGGAGGATTGCTTGAGCCCAGGAGTTTGAGGCTGCAGTGCACTATGATTGCTCTGCTGTACTTTAGCCTGGGACACAGAGTGAGATCCTGTCTCCGAAAAAATAAAAACACCTTCAGAATTCCTGCACAGGAAACCTTTCCATATTTAGAAGGGTGATTATTTAATGCGGTAGTTTCATGGGATTGACTATTAAGATGCTGTTCACTTGTTTGTCGTGATAATCTAAAATCTTCCCCTAGGCCGGGCGTAGTGGCTCATGCCTATAATCCTAGCACTTTGGGAAGCCGAGGCAGTTGGATCACCTGAGGTCAGGAGTTCAAGACCAGCCTGGCCAACATGGTGAAACCTCGTCTCTACTAAAAATGCAAAAAATTAGCCAGGCGTGGTAGCAGGAACCTGTAATCCCAGCTACTTGGGAGGCTGAGGCAGAATTGCTTGAACCCAGGAGGTGGAGGCTGTAGTGAGCCAGGATCGCACCATTGCACTCCAGCCTGGGCAACAAGAACAAAACTCCATCTCAAAAAAATAAATACATAAATAAAATAAAACCTTCCCCTAAACTCAGGTTTGGAACTTCTGGAATAGGATGCCAGAAAGAACATGTGTGGCTGCAAACCTCCTTACATGTGTGTAACATGTTTAGCTCTAAGTATGTTTTGCCTGTTTGTCTGTCTACCTTTACATTTATTTTTTTATTTTTGCTAAATAGTTCCCATGCCCTAGCTACCTTTTACTCTTATGTGTAAGAATACAAATGTGAGTATTTCAGTTTTTGAGAGACAGAGATGAGTGTTACATATTCTTCAACTGGAAGCTTTACCATCCCTGGTGCCCTCCCCCCACAGTGATATATAATACATCTCATGTTGTCTATTATTAAAATCAGGGTCTGGCGCGGTGGCTCACACCTATAATCCCAGCACTTTGGGAGGCCGAGGCTGGCAGATCACGAGGTCAGGAGATCGAGACCATCCTGGCTAACACAGTGAAACCCTGTCTCTACTAAAAATACAAAAAATTAGACGAGCGTGGTGGGTGCCTTTAGTCCCAGCTACTCAGGAAGCTGAGGCAGGAGAATGGTGTGAACCCGGGAGGCAGAGCTTGCAGTGAGCTGAGATGGCGCCACTGCACTCCAGCCTGGGCAACAGAGCAAGACTCCATCTCAAAAAAAAAAAAAAAAAAAAAAAAAAAATCAGGGTTTTTTGTTAAGTAAACAAACTGAATGAATTATTAAGGCTAATTTAGTCCTTTCTCTCTTCACCTGTATGATTTTTATGTTTGAGTAGCTAAGAGCCCTGTAATGTAAGACAAATCTTATATTTCAGTGTCAAACGTACCCAATTCATGATAAGTACTTAGAGCAGTCTCTTCTTTGGCTGGACTTCAATGAATAATTAGTCCAGCTCCTCCCTACCCTGTAGGGATATTTGGAAGATAAATGAGATCATATCTCTTTTTTTTTTTTTTTTTCCGAGACAGAGTCTCTTTCACCAGGCTAGAGTGCAGTGGTGCAATCTCAGCTCACTGCAACCTCCCCCTCCCGGGTTCAAGCGATTCTGCTGCCTCAGCCTTCCAAGTAGCTGGGACTACAGGCACGCACCACCATGCCTGGCTCATTTTTGTATTTTTAGTAGAGGTGGGATTTCACCATATTGGCCAGGCTGGTCTTGAACTCCTGACCTTGTGATTCGCCTGCCTCGGCCTCCCAAAGGGCTGGGATTACAGGCATGAGCCACTGCACCCAGCCTTTTGAGATCATATCTCTTACAGCATTGCTTACTCTTCAGAGGGAAGTCTGTAATATTGTTATTGGGTTGTTATTACTGTTCTCCTCCAAACTATACCCCACATAATGCTTGTGGCATTCACAGTCTAGCTGGGCTTCCCCTGGCAAAATTATTTCAATGCAGTGGTTCATCGATGGGCGGCACTCCTCAGGCATCACTGTGACATTTTGTGGGCAGGAATTTAGTGGTACTCTTGGCCCATGTGTCCGTTTATCCAGGATGCTGGGATGGCAGATGGTGGTGGTGGCTCCCCGGGGGGAGGCTTTTGGACAGGAGGTGGCTGGGTGATTACAGGAAGGCAGGTGCTGATTTACCTTTTTGCCTGTTTATTTTCTTTTGGGAGAAAGTGTTTCAATTTACTGCATTCCTTGGAGGTTTGACATATCAATTAGATGTTATCGACAGTAATAGAGGGGCAGTTGCTGTAGATGTGAAGTTTTTACTGGTAGGCCATGAAGTGATACCCCAAGGGACTGTAACAGTGTGGCGTGATAAATATTGTGTTACCTGCACATGGGCAGAGGGACTGATTAATAGGGGAGGATGATTCTGTCTCCTGCACTAAAATGTTATTTATTCATTTGCTGTCAATCAAACCTTCTGTTCTAATTGGCTGAAAGGTTAAATCATCAAGATCTGCTCGTAAACCTGGTTGAGGTAGAAAGAAAAGCAGTGCTAAATCATAATCAGTGGCTTGTTTATTTACTGCATTCTTGCATCTGTATGACCTTGGAGAGCCTTTCTCTACTCTCTGGTTACAGTAGCAGCCCCAAGCCTAGACTCACATGCATGGGTGGGGGGAGCTAGAAAGGAGAATATATTTGCCAGGCCTGGTAGTGTCCCAAGAATCTCAAGAAGGCAGTGATGGTGCTTGGTGTGACATTGTCTTCGCGTAATTAGACCACTGCTATTCTTTCGTCTGCATTTTTAATGTACGGCTCTTCTGTTGCACGATACTTGTAAAAGGAAGAATTATTTTCGAAAAGACAAATATATTTCCACACTAACAGTTTTATAAAGATGTCAGCGAATAAGTATAGGCATCATTAAATCACATTTTAAAGGCAGCCTTCTCATTGTGATAAATCTGCATTATCAAATCTCATTTCTAAAATGAATCATACATTGTAAAACTTTATGAGAGCTGAGTAAAAGATCCCTGTTGGCCAGTACAAATATATATTTTCAAACCATGCAGAAAGGATTCAAGTCCTAGTGAAAACACTGATAGGGTTATACCTGTTTCTTAGAAGCTGTATTTCAAGTAAGCTACTTTGGGGTGGGATGGAGCTTTTTTCACTGCCAAAGTGAATCAGTAGCTTATTCAAAGAAAGCCAAGAGTAAACTCCCATTCAAAGATCCTTTGTATTCAGTTTGGAGCTGTGAGAACACAGCCTGCTTTGCAGCGGGGCTGGTGAACGTCAGTATTACAGACCCACGGTGCTGAGGAAGGTGGGGCCATGCCCTGAGAGGGCGCGCTCACCATCTAGGGCAGGTCCCCCAACACCATCACCCGCTGCCACGTTCTCAACCTCATGCTCCCTGTACCCACCTCCCTTGCCACCAGCCCAGAGACGCAAAACACATCAGCCCAAGTAGACGTGCTTTTTCATTATCTTGATAGTTAACAAATTTACTTCCATGGTTGGTTAAGTATTTTAAGCACAGAAAGCCACATCAACACATGACTCTGATATACCATATTACCATATTAAATAACATGAAATATTACTGATATACCATATTAAAAATGTATCCTCCAAAGAGGGTCTAATTATCCAGCTCTTTGGAGAGGAAAGATGGCAGAGATAGCCAAATGCCCTCCTTAGTGTTTGAAACGATTTATAATTGTATATGTATTTTAGGTCATCATGTTGCAGAAGAGTATAACAAATGTTTATTGGTGGCTTGTATGGCAAAACCAGCCAACAGTATCTGCTTTTTCATCTTTTTAGTAACTGCTGAGTTCATTTTACTGTAGGAACACACACTCATCTTGAGACCATCTGGCTTTATTTATTCTTAGTGAATAACCAAATTCTGCTATTGTGTTGTTTCATAATAGCTCAGGTAAGATGCATGACAACCCAGCATCTAGGTGATATGACGTAATAGAACAGTTTTAAGTCAGAGACTCAGAAAGTTGAAAGTGGAGAAGTGAACCTAGGTGGGTGATTCAGTAAAGAGAGAGTATTTAGTCTAAAAAAGAAAAAGTGAGGCCAGGCATGGTGGCTCACGACTGTAATCCCAGCACTTTGGGAGGCTGAGGTGGGTGGATCACCAGGTTAAGAGATTGACACCATCCTGGCCAACATGGTGAAACCCCCTCTACTAAAATACAAAAAAAAAAAAAAAAATTAGCCGGGCGTGGTGGCGCGCCCCTGTAGTTCCAGCTACTCAGGAGGCTGAGGTGGGGGAATTGTTTGAACCCAGGAGATGGAGCTGGCAGTGACCCCAGCTTGTGCTACTGCACTCCAGCCTGGCAACAGAGCAAGACTCGATCTCAAAAAAAAAAATAAAAGAAAGTGATAGTAATGACTTAATATTATCTGTCCCTCTCCTCATCCTCCTTCTGAAGAAATAGACTGGGCAGCACTTGGGCGTGTATTGCTCCTTGCTAGACCCTATACAAAGAGCTAGTCAGTCATCAGTAGCTGTCCGTATCACCAATCCTGGTACACAGCCTGGGCGGGCACTCCAAAAAAGTGTACTGGAGATGGTCTTTCTAAAAGTCACCCCCATAAATGGATTGTTCTTCCCACATCAGATAAAATGCCATGTAGAACTAGAAAACGTCATTAAATTTTTATGCCTGTATTTTTATATACAGTCAGTTGATCAGTTGGGATTTGAGAATAAAGAAAATTAAGTCAAGCTGACCAGCATTTCCTATATGAAGTTGCCCCATCATAGCCTCAGTATGGCTGTCCTTCTTGTGAGCTTCTGTCCGTGCCACACACACATTCAACTTCAGGGTTTAGAAGCTAGGCAACTAACTAGTGGTAGACATTCCAGACCAGGAAAGTCAGGGCCTGGACATGGGCCACACCTACTGGAATGGCACAGAATATTTGGGAAGGGATCTAAAGTAGAAATGAGTGAAAGTCAGGATAAGAAATCCCAGGGGGCATCTGGCAGGTCCAGGGGGTTGGGTTGTTCGGGACAACAGGTGAATAGCACAGCGTAGAATCTGGCACTTAGGGAGTGTTCCAGGCAAGTGGTAGCAGGTTCAGAAAACAGACTGCAGCACAAAGAGGGTTGGAAAGGTTACAACAGGAACTTAGGCCTTTCAGAAGTTCAGAGGATTGGGTAGAAGAGGAATTAGGGCCAAAGTTGTCCGCAATCTGCTTTAGTACAAAGCTAAGAATGGTTTTTACGTTTTTAAAGAGTTGGAAAAAAATAAAAAAGAACGTGTGACAGAGATGTGTGTGGCCTAAAATATTTACTATCTGGCTCTTTATAGAAAACATTTGTTGCCCCTGGGGGTAGGCATAGACTTGAATATAGAATAATTACTGGAACCAGAGGTATGACATACTGGTGAATTATCAGGAAACAGTGAGAGCCAGTTCCTAGGACCCAACTACACAACCAGAACGGGATCCAGAACAAGGCTCACGTGACTGCTGAGCTAGTTCCCATATTCCTCCTTCCTAAGGAGTAGATTGAAGGCAGAGCCCAGGGTAGACTTAGCATGTAAGGGAGGGTCAGTTGGTCCTGCAACAGGTAGGACATCCCTCAGGGACACTGGAGCAGCAGCAGGGTAAGGCCTTACCTTCATAGGGATAGTTTACAGCAGACTCTGCCAGCCTCTGCCTCGTTTGACTTGTGCAGCTCCCTGCAGCATAGGCTTTTCCAGGTGTGACAGCAGAGACTCAAGTGATTTGCCCAAGGCCATGCAGCCAGTGAAGGGCAAAACCTGGGCCCATGTGTTGGCTGTCTCTCTCAGTTAAAAAAAAAAAAAAAAGAAGAACAAAATAATAATGTTTAAAAAACCAAACTGGGCCCAAACCCAGATGTTGTGATTCCTAGTCTGTTAGACATTCTGTTCCATCACAGCCCTTCTCCCATCCTAGTAATCCTGGATTCACAAACCTCTCCGCCTGACCAGGATACCTGTGGAATACTGTTGAGAGCTGCATTTGGAACCTTCTTGCCCATGGTATTATCTCCATGTCAGTCCCTCATCCTCACTGTCACTAAAATGATCTTCCTAAGTCTTCCTTACTTTCTTATTCTTAAAGCCTCCCTTGATTTTTCCAGTTTGCCGCCTTCTACCTGATGGGGCATAGGCTTGACCACTTTGTTGGAGAATGGGGATTCTTTTTTTTTTTTTTTTGAGATGGAGTCTCGCTCTGTCACCCAGGCTGGAGTACAGTGGCACTATCTCGGCTCACTGCAACCTCTGCCTCCTGGGTTCAAGTGATTCTCCTGCCTCAGCCTCCTGAGTAGCTGGGACTACAGGCACCCACCACCATGCCTTGCTATTTTTTTTTGTTTTGTTTTGTTTTGTTTTTTGTATTCTTAGTAGAGAAAGAGTTTCACCATGTTGGCCAGGATGGTCTTGATCTCCTGACCTCATGATCCACCCACCTCGGCCTCCCAAAGTGCTGGGATTACAGGCATGAGCTACTGCACCTGGCCCAGAACAGGGGTTCTTAAAGTGTGGCTCCCAGGCCATCAGCATCACCTGGGAACATATTAGAAATGCAACTTCTCAGGCCCCACCTCTCCTGCCTACTGAATCTGAAACCCCAAGAATGGACCAGCAGTCTGTGTTTAGCATCCCCCACAGGCGATGCTGAACTTCATGTTTGAGAACCTCTGGAATAGCGCATCAGAATGTGCATCAGAATCACTTATGGATGCACACCCCTCCCCCACCGATGGGAAGCCCTGGACTAGGTAGAGCATCACTGGGGTTGTCCAGAAGGTGATTGCTATATTCGTCATTGACTATGAAGGTGTTAGTGACAGCTGCAACACAGTTCATTGTACAGTGATTCTGTTATGAGGACCAGTGAGAATTTCACTACCATGACAAATCCTTCAGATGCTTTTACTAGCTGCCAACCACTCCTGGTCCACAGGGAAATAATAGAGTTTAGGAGATGGGACATAAACCTGCCATTATACATGCAGAAAATCTACTTCTCCAGGGACTCAGACTTGGGAATTCTAACATCTAAGATCTTCAGAGGGAACCTGTGTTTCCCAAATGCGTCCTTTTCTGCAGAAGGCTTGATAGACTTGCTTGGTCACCATAGTCCTAGCCAAGGACTCTGAGGAGTGCTCCACAGATCCTGTACCAGTCTGCTGTCCACAGGTCTGTCTGCTAATTAGGGCATTTTGACCCAGAGTTGGGAGTCATGGTTTTTCTTTCTCATGAAGGTTATAAAATTGAAGATAAGAAAATGAAAATCATAAAAACAAAGATGGATACCCAAGGGCAGAGCCATCACTCAGAGTAGAGGCCCAATCGTGTGCTCTGAGTCAACAAACTGTACAATGTCAGAGTTGCATTCTTAACTGAGTGTGTTTCGCCTTTGTGATGTTTTGTTACATCCAGAAGAAATGGCCCCAAAAGAATACTTGTCATATCTAATTACAGAACAGAGCCATGCTTCTTCACAAGAAGTGAAAGGTGAAAATAGAGATATCCTCCTCAAAGCCTGAAAATTGCTATTGAGGGCCTTCCCTCTGGGGCAGTATTTAGGCAAGGGATGGAATGGAACAGTGGAATCATTAGTGGCAGTGGCGTGGGGGGCGCAGGTGGGGAGGGATTGGTCTGATTTTTTTTTTTTTTTTTTTGGGTGAATCTCTAAAGGCTCCTCAGTATGGAGTTTCAGATCTAGAGTTCTGCTGACTCGATGGGAAAAAAACAGCTGAATGATAAAACAGCTGAAATTTCATCTGTCTTTACATCTCCTGCCCCACACCCCTCCAGGGCTGCCCAGCAGGACACCAGTGTGATTCTGATGGCAGCCGAGCCATCACAAAGTGGGGAGATGAGTAAATCATCTGATAACTTTAGGAAAATCTACTTTATGCTTTCACACACTCCGTTGAACTTTTCAAAAATACCGACTAAACTTGCCAGCTGTGATTACCAACAGCTTTATTTGACAATCCTTGACAGAAAGCCAATGGGCATGTGCGACGTCATCCAGTGCTAACAGGGCCTTCATTAGCAGCTCTTGAGGGGACGAGTGCTCTCCTGGCCTGGGAAGAGTGATTCCTGTCCCCTGGTGCTGTTCACTCGCGCGTGGGTAAACTATTTGCTTAGCAAGCCCGGAGGCTGACATTGAAGCTTGCCTGTTCGTCTCCATCACTCTAAGGGCTTTTTATGTTCAGATCTGCAGGAACACAAATAATATTCTTTCTAAGCTGCTCCAAAATACAAGTGATAGAAAATATCATGGAAAAGGTGAATTGCCAGACAGTAAGCCCTCATGACCGAGAGCTTATTCATAAAATGATGACAAATTTATTGCACACATTCACTGCTGGCTTTCTGAGATTAATAGCTGATCCATCTGATTTTAAAGCCTGACAATAGAATCAGAAAGAGTTACTGGTCAGTTTTTTCACCCATCCCCTTCACCCAGCAACCTTCCTCCTCAAGAAATAATACAGAAAAATCAGCTGATGTAACTTCAGCAAGTGCCTTATGTTATTTTATTGCGAGAGATTTCCATGTGCCAAGGATAACTTTTAACCTTGTTGAATGCAATTTGACTTCTTGGCATCTGCCTTCAACTCTGCAAAACCCTCAGGGCAGGGGACTGGTACGGTGAATAGCTAGGGGTAGACTGAAACAGTCTGAAAGGAAGCCATATTTTCTTGTGTCTTATGGCTGCTTGTTTACTATGAAGTAGTAAAGAAGTCATTGCTTGATATCTTAGCCCTGACGGCATGAACAAAATTCAAAGCAGGTGTAAAGAAATACATGGCATCAAACCTTGGGCACACAGGAAGCCCAGGCTGGCAAAATATGAGTTGGGAATCTCTGGGATTGCTGGTTTGAGGGGAATTAGGATTCCTCACAAAGAGCGTGCGACCTCCCTTGCAGCCTCCTTCTCCCTGTTTTCGCTCTTCTGGCCAATTAAAGTGACCTGCAGACTCTCCCTGGCCTGTCACACCTTTGGCCTCTCTCAGTGCCCAGCTGATCCCCCTACCTGTCTCGGCATCTGGTTTTTGTGTCAAATGATTTAAATTATTTAACTTAATGTATATACTTAACATATGCCCTTGTCACCTGTCCTGTCTCATTGTCCACCTTCTTTGTGAGCTCAAAGGGAGCCAGCGGGCTAGGTCAGTCCTTGCTACACTCTGGCACTGGCATAATGCCACATGGCAGCCTGGCTGAGGGCGCTGAGATGTGTAGGAAAAAGCAGGGTTGCAGAGAAAGCCCATCCTTGCCTGCATCTAGGCCAGTGTATGGCAGGAATCTGAGGGAGGGGCCAGAGAGTGACTTGGAACCAGCCAGTGGGGAGCGAGGGGCCTTGGAGAGAACATGCACCTTTTATAAGCCTAAGAGAAGTCTAGGCCAACACAGACAGACCCGGAAAGTCATCAACACCAGAGAGTGCTAGTGGTGACTTTTTTAAAATCAAGAAAATGTTTGAAAAGGAGAAATTATTATTATTATTATTTTTTTTTTTTTTTTTTTTTTTTTTGAGATGGAGTCTCGCTCTGTCACCCAGGCTGGAGTGCAGTGGCGCAATCTCAGCTCACTGCAAGCTCCGCCTCCTGGGTTCATGCCATTTTCCTGCCTCAGCCTCCAGCTCAGTCCCAGCCTGTAGCTGGGACTACAGGCGCCCGCCACCACGCCTGGCTAATTTTTTTTGTATTTTTAGTAGAGACGGGGTTTCACCATGTTAGCCAGGAGGGTCTCGATCTCCTCACCTCGTGATCCGCCCGCCTCAGCCTCCCAAAGTGCTGGGATTACAGGCGTGAGCCACCACGCCTGGCCATGATTTTTTGATTTTTTTTAATTCAACTTTTTTATTGACAGAAACTGTCCCAGAAGAAAGATTGTTACATGCCACATACTGCCTCACGTTGGCTTGCAGATCATTCACTGTCTTGAATGCAGTGCTTTGTGTTGAATGTGACAGTTAATGCAGATCCCGGAAAGGGCCTTTATGGGGCCTGCCTCGAAGACTTGTCACCTTTTTATTACAGAACTCATATTCAGAGATTCCGGTGTGTTAAATAGCTCTAGGCTAATCTTGGGCTGCTCCGTGCTAAGGGCAATAGTTTTCATCATAAGAAAACTTTTTTTTTTTTTTTTTTTTTTACTCCAGAGATTTTTTTAAGCTCTCCCCAGTGCTCGCAACTTCTTGTCTGTTCAGCTGCAAATATCAGGCCCTTAATGGCTGGAGAGGGAGAGTCTATTTTTAAAGTTTTTACTGAATATCTCCCCAGTGTCAGGGGCTGAACGAATTTGGCATGTCATCAGATCTAAAATACTCACAGGGGTTTAGTGTAATTTTTAGGTATGAAATTGATCCGTTTTGATTCTGAGACCGTCTGGTGATCCTTCTGGATCACTCGCTTGCTTAGCTGTGTGTGAGATCATAGGTCAGGGCTGGGCTTTGTTTTGCATGGGTGTGACATTAATTTCCACAAAAGCAGCCTAAAAAAAAAAAAAAAAAACACCTGAAATTCAGGGGCCAGTTAGTCCTCATTGTATTCTAAATCCCTTTGGTATTTAAAACATTAGGAAATGAAATTGCCAAATTCTTAACATTTGAAAATTGGCTCCTGCCCATGCCTAGTCCTCACATTTCCAGGGTGCTTCTGGGAGGGAATGCACTGCTGGGGGAGAAGGGGGTGGTATTGGACAGCCACACGGAGCCAGGAGGAGGAGTCCGTCTCCTTGGAGGTAGCAGCCTTTTCAGAGCTCACCTGCCCTCCTCACAGGCTGAAAGGAGCTGCTGACGTCATTAAATCAATAACTTTGTTTAGCATTGTGTCTCCTGGGGGCAGGGAATCCTCTGGGGAACAGCAGACTGAATTTTCTCCCTCCCCTCACCAGCCTCCAGAGATGCCTGCTGGCAGGGGGTGTGGCCGAGCAGCTGGCTCTGCCGTTGCCATTTAGTGGAGACCTACACCCTGGTTTTTGTTATTTTTAGGCAAGTTTCAGCAAAATTCCCAAGCCTCTAAGCTAGGTACTAAGAGGTCAAAAGTAGGAACAAGCTTCTGAGCAACAGGGAGCAAATCAAAGTTTGTGAAGCCAGTGCAGGGTCATGCCCCATAGTCCTGTGTCACCCCCTCTCAACCCTCCTGTCCCCCAGTGCAGGCTGGCCCAGAGTGGCCCAGCTTGTTCTGTATAGGAATTTCACACGCATGAAACCACAGCCCCAGACAGGCCCGTCAGCACAGACCAGTGTTGCCCAGTGTTGCGTCCACCTCACTGTACCCAGCAGCCATCGCTGAGGAACGGGAGTGATTAGCCCAGAGGCTGCGCCATGGATGGAGAGCCCCTCCTCAGAAACAGTGCCAGGCTTTAACGTTCTCCTGGCCACCAAGGGAGGGCCATTCCTGTGCCCCTCTTTAACATCACCAAGGACAGGACCCCACAGCCTCTCCCGGGAATACGTTAAGTGGTTTCTATAATAATTTTTCTGGTGGGTCAACAGGTTACTACACAGTTGCCAGAATCAGCAAATTGCTGATTTCCCTTCCCTGCATAACCCAGCCATGGGTCGGTCACACGAGAAGGGTCAATTGGTGGACTCAACACAATGGTGGCAGAATGTTGGTCTAGACACTCTGCCTGGCTCCTGAAATCTGGTCTGAGTGTTTATTTCCAAGAACAGCTAGGAATTTTGGCCTCAAGCAAGTGACAGCAAGAGTTTGTTAACTACACAAATATAGCCCCATATTCCTGTTCAACATCAGACAAGGTTGAGCCAGAGTGATTTTTTTAAGACAGAATCTTGCTCTGTTTCCCAGGCTGGAGGGCAGTGGCTTAATCTCAGCTCACTGCAACCTCCATCTCCTGGGTTCAAGCGAGTCTCATGCCTCCGCCTCCCGAGTAGCTAGGATTATGCCCATGCACCACCATACCCCCCTAATTTTTGTATTTTTTAGTAGAGATGGGCTTTCGCCATGTTGGCCAGGCTGGTCTTGAACTCCTGGCTTCAAGTGACCCACCTACCTAGGCCTCCCATAGTGCTAGGATTATAGGTGTGAGCCACTGCACGTGGCCCAGAGTGAATTTTTTTTTTTTTTTTGAGACGGAGTCTCACTCTTTCGCCCAGGCTGGAGTGCAGTGGTGCTATCTCGGCTCACTGCAAGCTCCACCTCCCGGGTTCACGCCATTCTCCTGCCTCAGCCTCCCGAGTAGCTGGGACTACAGGCGCCCACCACCATGCCCGGCTAATTTTTTGTATTTTAGTAGAGACGGGGTTTCACCGTGTTAGCCAGGATGGTCTCGATCTCCTGATGGTCTCGTGATCCACCCGCCTCGGCCTCCCGAAGTGCTGGGATTACAAGCATGAGCCACCGCACCTGGCCTTATTAACCCATTTCTTATTCCTTATTTGTTCAGAATCTTCTCAGAGACTTGAACTTTACAACATAAAAATCTTTGTACCTAAAGAGCTCAGCTACAATGGCCAGCTTCTCTAGGAAAACCAACAAAGGCTCTGATACCTTTTGCCCAGAATGGGGAGGGGAGGGGAGCTGTTAGGCCGAGGAACTCAGATGTGTGTGACCCACTTGGTGTTCAGGAGGGACTAGGACGCCTGGTAATGTGTAGCAGTGTGTTCAAGACACACTCTCCCTGAAGAGTCCCAGTTTCTCTCTCATACCTGATGGTCTCTTGGAGAAGGCGGATAATAGACAAGGGTAAAGGTCATTAATTATAAGATCCAAGTGTGACAGAAACCCTATTGGAAAGAACACATCTCTTCAAAAGACTTACTAGACATGTAGAACTGTTTCAACAGAGTTTAAATTTGGGAGCGAAACCATTAAACCTTGTAAGAAAGAAATGCCAGACAAAGAGGGTGCTTCATAGACACTAATTTGATTGACTAGGCGTCTCCTGTTTCTGTACTACACAAAAGCTCTTGCCCAGATGCAGACACACACACACACACATACACGCACAAAACACACACACTCTCCCACCACCACTTGTGTACAAACATGAATACAGAGACAGAAAGAAACGTGATTTTGCTTTTTTTCTGCATGATACTCAAAACCGTTGCGTTTCTAGCACAGCTGCTGCTGCAGGAGAGAGAAAAGCACTTGGCCCCAGAGTCTGTTTATGTGTTTGAGCCGAGAAAGCGATTTTTGTTGCAAGAAGCTCTAAGTGAGACAGAGTCAGAGAATAAGTGAGAGAGAGATAATTATCTAAATTATGTTCGTGCTATTATCGAAGACGAATATAGTTAAAATGTAATTAAATATGACGGGCTAGCAGGATGTAAGCCAAGCTTTGGAATGCTAATCATCAATTACTGCATCCCCTTAGGGGAATCAAGGAGGCTGTATGGCAGAGTGGGAGCAAGGTTGGGGCTGGGGTACTGAGTGAGATGTCGAGCATTAAAACACCCCCCTCCTCTGTCTCCCCATGTAGTCATTCAAACCACCATGGATGTCCCTGGGACACATCCCTTTCTGTAGCTGCCACAGCGTTAGAATGTGAGGAGCTGGTGGGAGGGTCCTGCCCCTCTCTTTGAGAGGCAATCCCTCTAAAAGGGAAAATTATGCTATGAGCACAGAAGGCAAAACTCGAGATTGGCTTATGTTAGAGCAGTAGATGCAAGTGCATTTACCAGACGGAAGTCTGAAGTTCCTCCTCTGCCAGAAAGCATCAAATGCTCACCTACCTAGATCAAGGAATCCCAGGAGGGAAGTCAGGCAGGGAGGTGGAAGTGGACTGTAGTCGGGACAGAAGATGCCACATGTCCATGCTAGCAAGCTGCTCCTAACACTCAATTCCCAACCTGAGCAAGGGGCCTGCCTTGGCCACATATTGAAATCACCTGAGGAATTTAAAAAGGACTCAAGCAGGGCCCACCCCCCCAGAGGTTTTGAGCATTAATTGGTGTGGGCTGTGGTCTGGGAGTTTGAAAGTTTAGCTCCACGGTTGTTTCTGATGTGCAGCCAGGGTTAAGACCCACTGGTCCAGTGTAACCAGACTTCTGCTAACCACAGCCAGGGGGAAGGCAGGCAGCAGGAAATGAGGACTGTAGTTAGTTCTTATGTCCTTCCACAAACCTCAGCTGTACTTGTCTCGAGGCCAAGAAGGAAACAGTATAAGGATTTACTTTTCTTAATCCTGAAACATAATTTTTATGTCAGTTCTGGTGCTAAATCCCCAAAGAATTTTGAACCCGATGAGATTGCTGTACAAGAGTCCATTTTAACACCGAGCTCTATCTAAGGCTAGGGTAGAAACTTGGCTACCTCCTTGGACCAGATGGGTGATGTGAGGGAGCAAAGCAGGCCAGGGCAGGCACAGAGAGTAAGAGAGACCACCAAAAGCTCTCCTCATCTCCAGCTGTTGTCAGGCAGGGAAGAGGACTCATGCATGCCAAATCTTCTGGTTTTCAAGAGAAGGGAGGCATCTGTGTTTTGCTGTGAAATCTCCCAATGTTTAAGTGGCAGCTAACTCAACTTTTAAAAAAATACTCAGTCAACCAGCAAAGTATGTCTGTGAGGCTCCCATGTGCGACTTTTCATCTTAGTGAGCCTTTGGCTGGTCAGTGTGTGGCCAAAACAATCACTAATTCCCGTAGCTCCTAATGCGGTTTTCTGCTGCCTCAGGTCTGCAGTCAGGTTAGACCAACTTGGCCCCATTTTTCCTAAGCCTGACACATAGAGGGTCTCAATAAATAGTTGTTGAATGAACAAACAGGGTGAATGGAGCAAACCCAGAATTCCCTGTAAGTCTGGGTAGTGAGACAGCTGTAAAATCCAGTTAAGCATCCTGCAGAACAAGGCCGGGCGCGATGGCTCACGCTTATAATCCCAGCACTTTGGGAGGCTGAGGCGGGTGGATCACGAGGTCAGGAGATCGAGACCACGGTGAAACCCCGTCTCCACTAAAAATACAAAAAAATTAGCCGGGCGTGGTGACGGGCGCCTGTAGTCCCAGCTACTCGGAGAGGCTGAGGCAGGAGAATGGCATGAACCCGGGAGGCGGAGCTTGCAGTGAGCCGAGATTGCGCCACTGCACTCCAGCCTGGAGGACAGAGCAAGACTCCGTCTCAAAAAATAAATAAAATAAAAGCATCCTGCAGAACAAAAGAACATACTGCTGGGGTGCCAGATTAGACAGAGGCCTACACACTGAGTCTTCACTTTAGACTGGTATCAGAGATCTGGGGCCAAGGAAGCTCTTCAGAAGGGACGGATCCGGGCTGATTTTGATTCTCTGCCACCTAGGAGACCCTCTCTAGCTCTGCCTTTGGGGACCTAGCGGGGACAGACATGCAGGCCCAGCTTAAGGGCTGTTAAAACACAGTAATTCCCACCTCACCCAGTGTTCTGGAAAATGCTCTCTCTCTCATATCCCCAGTCCATAGATCATCTGTAGATATGATTAAAGAGATGAATGTGGTCCTTGGCCCATCACTACAATGCGCCAGACAGTAAGAGTAGCATGCTTGGAGGGACGGCGGGCAGCTGTGGGGTCAGCACAAGAGGCTCACTCATAAAGAACTGTCAGAGAGATCTTCAGGCAAGTCTCGATGCTCACTCAAGGACTTTAATACCCGTCACGTCTCAGTGCCACGCAACTTGGAGAGGGCACCGCCGTCACTGCTGTAAGCTCAGTTGACAGGGGACAGCTTTTATTATTTCTTCCCTTTTCGAGAATCTGTTCCAAAGGTTCATGCCTGCCTTCCAGCCCTGCTCGCATAGGCTGTAAATACATATGCTTCCCATGTACCTTTTCCACTCCTTGTCACCACAGGCTCTGCTCCCTTTCTTAGGCTCTGCTTTAATTGTAATTAAAAATATTATCAAAGTTATACATGGACAGTTTTGAGAGTGAAGTAAAACCACAAAACTTTTAACAAAAAGCAGCAGTCCTCTGCTTCATCTTTCCCTACCCCAAGTCCCATTCTCAGAAAGCAACTGCTTTTCTTTTTCCTCTTTTAAAAAGTAATTTTGAAAAAAACTATATATTCCAAAAAATATATTTAATGTTATTTAAAACTCTAAAACTGTAGACTGAAATGTTTCCCTCCTACCTTTTCCTTCAGAGATAGTTTATGCATAAACAAGTGTATATATTCTCCCCATTTACTTTTTTTTTTCCTCCAAGATCTCAGTGTAATTTTATTTTATTTTTAATGTTTGTTTGTTTGTTTTTGAGACAGGGCTCGCTCTGTCACCCAGGCTGGAATGCAGCAGTGCAGTCATGGCTCACTGCAGCCTTGATCCCTCAGGCTCAGGTGATCCTCCCACCTCAGCCTTCCAAGTAGCTGAGACTACAGGCATGTGCCACCACACCTACCTAATTTTTTACTTTTTGTAGAGACAGGGTCTCACTATATGCCCCAGGCTGATCTCTTGAACTCCTGGGCTCCAGCAATCCTCCCGCCTTGGTCTCCCAAAGTGCTGGGATTACAGGCATGAACGGCCACACCCAGCTTCAGTGTAATTTTAGAACTCATATCAACTCTGGATTCAGCGAATACATGCCATTACATCATTGACCCCATTTTCTTTTAACACAGATTTTTCTGTACCTTGGAGATCTCTTGCATTTCCTGCCTCTCCCCATCCCCTGTCCCCCAGCTCATAGTCCTTCATTATAAGGATAGGGATCTACCATAATTTACTTAACCAGTCCCCAGTGATGAGCATTTAGGTCGCTCTCTTGCTGTTCAAATGATGCTGCAGTGCAATCCCTATTCTTCTTCTTCCCTATGCTGCAAACACATCATAAGTTAAAGTAGTATAAGGGAATTGCTAGCTCTAGGGGTATGTGCATTTAACATTTTGCTAGTTGAGGGTATGTCAGAGTGCCTGTGTCACCCTACCTTGTCCAATATAACACATGGTCAGACTTTTAGATTTTGTGGCAAACATATTCATCTCTTTTAGACTTTTTTTTTTTGGTCTGTATCTTCATATTCTAAACTATATGCTTATTCTGCTATTTCCTAATTACATTACTGGAATTATCTATTGTGTTCCTACTTTGAAAGATAAGGATTTAGTTTCATTGCCGTCCCCCCTTGCAAGTACACACATGCACCAGTCTGCTTCATCTTCCTGTTTCGTTAAATCACAGTTTTTCTTTGTATCAGATTTCTTGTTGGCATTAGGATGACTATGTACTATCGTTCAGAGCCAAGCCATGTAGTGTACTACGATCACCTTTTTTTTTTTTATCATTTGTTTCCCTAGAGTTAAAAAGTGGCCAGGTGCAGTGTCTCATGCCTGTAATCCCAGCACTTTGGGAGGCTGAGGCAGGTGGATCACGAGGTCAGGAGTTCAAGACCAGCCTGGCCAAGATGGTGAAACCCCATCTCTACTAAAAATACAAAAATTAGCTGGGCATGGTGGCAGGTGCCTGTAATCCCAGCTACTTGGGAGGCTGAGGCAGAGAATTTCTTGAACCCGGGAGGTGGGTTCAAGCCTCCCAAGCTGGGAGGCGAGGTTGCAGTGAGCCAAAATCGTGCCACTGTACTCTAGCCTGGCAACAGAGCAAGACTCCGTCTCCAAAAAAAAAAAATTGCTTAGTTTTCTGTATACCTATCATTCATTAATTTTCTATGTACTATCACTGATTCTTCCCCCACAACACAATTTGTGTTGTCAGAGCAACACAAATTCTCATAACCTGGTTACACATCTGGTCAATTAGTTTCTCTTTCTCCCTTGAGATGTTCCCATGAGCTGCCCACCTTCCCTCTACAGTCTGGACTAGTTGTCCTGTGGGCCTGTTTTATGGCTCTCATCTTGGGATCTCCCATCCCATTGTCTTAGGAATTCCTCTTGCCTGTATTCCATTTCACATTCTCTGTTTTGTGGATCCCATAACTTTCTTTTTTTTTTTTGAGACAGAATCCTGCTCTGTCACTCAGGCTGGAGTGCAGTGGCACAGTGTTGGCTCACTGCAACCTCCGCCTCTTAGGTTCAAGCAGTTCTCATGCCTCAGCTTCCTGAGTAGCTTGGAGTACAGGTGCGCACCACCATGCCTGGCTAATTTTTGTATTTTTAGTAGAGAAGGGGTTTTGCCATATTGACCAGGCTGGTCTGGAACTCCTGGCCTCAAGCGATAGTATCCCATAACTTTCTTTATCTTAAGTTGGTCCTTTGTTTTGGTGGAACACATTTTCTGGTAGTTTCTTGTGAATGCATTGGAGGTGAAGTTTTTATTTTATTATTTTTATTTTTCTTTGCATAAATACAAAGAGAGGATGAAGGTGAATTTTTTTTATGCCTGAATGAAAATTTCTTTATTCTGTTCTCATACTTCATTTACTTTGTCTGGGAATGGTCACTAATTTTTCCCTCAGCATTTGGAAGGAAGTGATCTATTATCTTCTCACCCCCAATGTTGCTTTTGAAAAATTTATGTCAACCTGATTCCCAGGTCTTTGTGATGACCTGCTTTTTCCCCCTCCAGAACTTTTAAGATCTTCTAAAGTTTCTTAATAATATGCTTTGGTGTGGATCTTTTCTCATTTCTTGTAATGGTACTTAGTGGGATCTTTAACCTGGAAACTTTTGTCCTTCATATGTGGGAAAATTTGTTGTGTGACTTTGGCACTTTCCTATCTCATATTTTCTCCGGAAGATCAGATTTCTTACTGGAACATCTAATTAGATAGTGGAACTCCTCGTTTGATTCTTTTATTCTCTTATACTTTCTCTTCTATTTTTTATCTTTGTCATTTGATTTGACATTCTGGGAAATTTCCTCAACTTAGCTTTCTAACCCATTCGTTGAATTATTTATGTCGCTCATAGTTTTAATTTACAAGAGCGCTTTCTTGTTCACTAAATGTTCTTTTTTCATATCATTTTATTTATTCCTACTTGTTTTTTTTATAAAACAAGTATTTTATTATTATTATTATTATACTTTAAGTTTTAGGGTACATGTGCACAATGTTGCAGGTTTGTTACATATGTATACATGTGCCATGTTGGTGTGCTGTGCCCATTAACTTGTCATTTAGCATTAGGTATACCTCCTAATGCTATCCCTCTCCCCGTCCCCCCACCCCACAACAGTCCCCGAGTGTGATGTTCCCCTTCCTGTGTCCATGTGTTCTCATTGTTCAATTCCCACCTATGAGTGAGAACATGCGGTGTTTGGTTTTTTGTCCTTGCGATAGTTTACCGAGAATGATGTTTTCCAGTTTCATCCATGTCCCTACAAAGGACATGAACTCATCATTTTTTATGGCTGCATAGTATTCCATGGTGTATATGT
>NW_026652295.1:36766441-36788881 GCF_009828535.3 Hylobates moloch | reverse complement strand
GAACAGCGGATTTTCGTGAGACCACAAATTCAGCTGTCTGATAGTTCGTCTGAAAGTTTTGTCTCAGAGGAGTACCCGGTTGAATGAGGTGTCAGTCTGTCCCTACTGGGGGGGTGCCTCCCAGTTAGGCTGCTCAGGGGTGAGGGACCCACTTTAGGAGGCAGTCTGTCCGTTCTCAGATCTCCAGCTGCGTGCTGGGAGAACCACTACTCTCTTCAAAGCTGTCAGTCAGACAGGGACCTTTAAGTCTGTGGAGGTTCTTGCTGAGTTTTTGTTTGTCTGTGCCCTGCCCCCAGAGGTGGAGCCTATAGAGGCAGGCAGGCCTCCTTGAGCTGTGGTGGGCTCCACCCAGTTCGAGCTTCCTGGCTGCTTTGTTTACCTAAGCAAGCCTGGGCAATGGCGGGCGCCCCTCCCCCAGCCTCGCTGCCGCCTTGCAGCTTGATCTCAGACTGCTGTGCTAGCAATCAGCGAGACTCCGTGGGCACAGGACCCTCCGAGCCAGGTGCGGGACACAATCTCCTAGTGTGCCGTTTTCCAGGCCCGTTGGAAAAGCGCAGTATCGGGGTGGGACTGACCCGATATTCCAGGTGCCGTCTGTTTCCCCTTTCTTTGACTAGGAAAGGGAACTCCCTGACCCCTTGCGCTTCCCGAGTGAGGTAATGCCTCGCCCTGCTTCGGCTCGCGCACAGTGCGCTTCACCGACTGTCCTGCACCCACTGTTAGGCACTCCCTAGTGAGATGAAACCGGTACCTCAAGCAGAAATGCAGAAATCACCCGTCTTCTGTGTCGCTGGGGCTGGGAGCTGGAGACCGGAGCTGTTCCTATTCGGCCATCTTGGCTCCACCCCGAAAAGTTCTGATATGTGCTTTCCCTTTAGAGCATGTGCAGTTGAGTCACATAATTTTCCAGATTCAAGACTAGGCACCCTCACCCTTGCCTGAGGATCCTGAATCCCCAGAGAAGGCAGAACAAGGCTCAGGACAGAGAGCTGCTCTGCTGAGCACTATGGTCACCCTTTCTCTCGTCGCTTATGGGCCTGTGCAGTGTCCTTATCGTGCAGAGCCACTCACGCAAACCCTCCCTTGCTGATGGCGACCGTACATTCCTCCCACCCGGTGGCTCTCCTGTCCTCTGCTTCTTTCCGATGGTGACACAGCTGGCTGGAGCCAGCAGCACCACCTGCCAGATCCACACTGCTACTGCAGGACCAACTCCACTTCCCCCCCTGATTTTTATATTTGTAGTTTAGCTAATTCCATCTCCAGCAAATTCCTGCCCACCTGAACACAGACACTGTTTTAATCCCTTTCTCCTCTTCTGTCTCTTTTTATTTATTTCAAGAACTGTTTAAAATACATAAAAGAATAAAAATAAGTATTTATTATTTATAAGTATCACATACTTATCCCCAGAATTGACCATATTTAATATTTTTTGCATATACTTCAAGTCTTTTTTATTTTAATCAAAGAAATGAAACATTCTAGTTAATGTTGAAATCTCCTTTGTTCCCCATCAGCAGTCCCAGTCCTCACCCTCTCCTCAGCGAACAATCACTGCCAAGAATTTAGCATCTATCCTTCCAGAATATTTCACACCATTTTACAGACCTGTATGTTTTCCTGAGTCATGCATACAGTTTAGTGTGTGGAATCCCATATTGTACATATTGTCCTCTAACTTGCTTTTGAGCAAGCCTTCTGTTTCAGACCTTTTTCCATACTGATCTTTTCATAGAGCACCTGCTGAGCCTATTTTCTTTCCAGTTTGCCATATGCGTGAATGTAAAGGTGTGAGAGTAATAGGCAACAGTTAATTTGCTTTCACCACATGCCATGCTCTTTGTGTTTTCTCCTTGAGTCCTCACAACCCCAAATGGTAAGTACTGTTATCACGCCTACTTCACACGGGAAACGGAGACTTCCACTCGTGTGTATGATCCATATGGTTCTGGCCACTGTGATTTCTGGCCCCGGAGTCATGACACAGACATGTAAATGAGGTGTCAATAATATTCTGGGAGCCAGGAAAATAAAACCCAGCAGACAGTGACTAGTCAGTGCCTCGGCCTCTAAATTATTTGAAAGGTCTTCATCTTGCCCTTTGGTGGAAAGAAACTAAGCTCACGGTCATTAAATCTGGCTTCTATTGCTGACTCTATCCTGACAGCTCTAGGATGTCACACAGATTACTTCTCTTCTCTTTGCCTCAGTTTCCTCGCCTCTGAAATGGGATTCAGATTGCCTGGCTGCCTACCCAAAAGATTGTGCCGGGAACCAAATGAGATAGATCACGACTCTAAGACACTTTGTAAACCAGACAGTGGTCTGTGGATGGGAAAGTCTTTTAGGATGACAAACCTGGCCCGTTATTTTAACTTTCCTTATTAACAGACCGCCTACCATGTTCCAGCTACATCCCCATGATTTCATTTGCAGAATTTCATCCTCATTCCAGAAGCAGCGGCTTTAGAAAGATTGTTTTAAATCCCTTGTTTTTCTGGCTTAATTACTACTCTGGCAACAATATCTCTTTTCTTCCTCTTTCACATATACGTAGTATTTTAGCTTCATTATGGGTTAAACTGAGTTTTGTGGGTGGGTCTGGGCACCCTCTCAAAATTTATAGCTTTATTTCTATGGAAAAATTGTTTCTAAGCATCAAACAACCAACTACAAGGCAAGTGTTGGAACATCACCTGTTTATAAGTTGGGACCACTGTACTGTTTGCATTGTTCTCTAATGAGTTTGTGGAAGGAGAGCTAATCTCCCTGGTGAGATTACACACTTCTTAAGGAAGGGGTACTACATCTTGCACGTGTCCTCCATAACACCCAGCAGGTGCCATGCGCAAGAATGTATTCAAAACATACTTATTTAATTCTTCCAAAGCCCAGCTGCTTGTCTGCCTCCAAGACATGGGTGCTGATGGGAGTCACCTTGGGTGTCCCAGGAACCTCTGTGGTAATCATTGAATCATATACTGTCAAACTTGACAACTCACAGATGAGGCCCAGGAACACAGTGTATCTTGTCCAGACTCACTGGCTGAATGTAATTATAGTGGTAATAACACTATCAACTAATTTTTTTAGTATTTAGTATAATGCCAATACTTTCCTAGATGTTTCACATTTGTTAATGTATTTAATCTTTACCAAAAAAACTTAGGTAGTTATTCCTATTATTCCCATTTTACAGATGAAGAGACTGCAGCCTAGAGAGGCTAAGCAACTTGCTTAAGGTCCTAGAGCTGTTAAAAGCACAAAATAAAGATTCAGACACTGGCAGCCAGGGTACAGAGCCCACGCTCTCCACCCCTGAGCCTCACTGCCCCCAGTCCTGAAAGACCAGGAGTAAAGGCTGCTGTCTTGACCGTCACCCGTGATCCTCTCCACTGGAATACTTGGCCTAATAATACAGTGCTGGCATTCTCACTGGCTCCATGCCATGTGATCTGCATTATTAAATCCTTGGACAATAGGCAAGATAGGTACTTTGTTTAATGCTTATGTGTATTATACATTCTACCAAGTTCAAACAGTACAGAAAAGCACCAAAGTAAACTAAATGGCTCTTGAAATTCTTCCATCCAAAGCTAAAATCTGGACCAACATTTTGGCAAACATTCTTATAGACATCTATGTTTTAATACATATGTGTATAGTTCTGCACATGTGTGTATGGGAAAGAATAAACAAAAAATAAACAATTTAAAAAGTAAATAAGTTTTAAATTTTTATTAAATAAAAAATAATTAAAAATTTAAAAATAATACCTATGTGTATAGATACATATTTAAATTGGACATAATTGGGACCTCATTCTAGATGCGTTTCTGTGAGCAGGTGACCGGTGTTATTTCTGTCAGCATTCCGGAGAGGGTAACGGTTCATCCAGTGAGAGCCAGTGTGGGGTTGGGACATCAATCCTGCATGGGTTTTTTTGTTCTTGTTAAGCTTTTTTGTTTTTATTAAGACCATATTTATTTTTTGACAATTCATTGCTCCTGCTCAAACACCTTGCTCTCAGCGCCCAGCCCTGGCCCTGCACTGGGCAGGCTGCCATGCCTCTAGCAGTCTGTTGTCTTTCCTGGAAGTTTTGCCTACTAGAGAAGAGATTCTGGGTACCTGGGGAGTTGGAATAGTTATGCAGCTATCAATAAAGCCCAATAAACATGGCAGTCAAGCTTTTGCATTGACTAAACAATGCTGGTGGTTTTCTGGCCCTGTGAAATCTCAGCCAAGGCAGCTCCTTTGAGGTTTCACAGTGATTGCAAATGTGGCACAGTCATGGTGGTGACCACTCTGGTGCCACCTTGTCATTTCCCCTTCAAGCAGCATGGCAAGTTATTCTGAAAAAGTTCAGGGAAAATGGAATCTGATGGGGGGAGACAGATGCTCATTTCCTCGTCCTAACCAACTTCCCTTACTACTGATACTTTGGTTTAGAATTGCTATCTGGCTCTGCTGAAAATGAAATCATATATCCAACTCTCAGGCTGAAGTCCAGTGTGATTAGATATTAATGCAGTGTAATGGAAGATTGGTATTAAATTGAGACCTTCTGATCTTCTTACTCCTCAAAGTTCCCTCCCGCTCAGACTGCTGCCCTGCCAGCCCTGCCTCCCCTGCCTCCCCAAGCAGAAGCAAGGGCAGTGGGGCCAGAGCCCAGAGCCCAGAGCCCTAAGCCTGACATAGGGAGAGGGGAGTGGAGGCAAGAGGAACAGCAAGAGAGAGAGGGGAGGGAGACCCAGGTTCAGGCCAGTTCTGCCCAGGACAGCTCCCAGCGAGACCTCACTGCCTGGGCTCCTCGAACCTCCTCTACATCGTGGAGGGAGGAGTGCGTGGGACCACAGGGCCATGATTCTGGGCCTGTCTTCACTCTCAGAGCCACACGCATGTAGTTGAGGACTAAGAGCTTCCAACTGTCCAGAATCACTTGGACATTTGACAGGCATCGAGCTAGAAGGCTGAGAAGAACAAAATCTTTGCTCAGTTTCTTCCACTCCCGCCGCCTCCCCATGCCAGTGCTTTTTGTGAAACTGACTTGAACCTAATAGCTGTCACCAGCTGCTGTCACCAGCTACTGTCACTCATCCTATTTCTTTTTCTCTTTCTGGAGGTGTGTCCTGAGTAGCAGCCAGTGGGCCAGCTTTAGTGTACTCTTAGCTTCCATTAGGGACAGGGATGGGACTCTGATGTCCCAAACAGTGTGAACCTTGGCCAGGGGCTGCTCCCTTCACTTCCCCTCACCTGCTGGAGGAAGGACATGAGTGTGTGGTCAGTTCCACTGCTTGGCTCACAAGAGACAGCTAGGCCTGTGGAAACCCCACAGGGCCTGCAGGCCCCCTCTGCCGGCCCACAGGCTGCATCCCATCTAGCAAACCCCCCAAGAGAGCTGGGGGTCTGGGAGGACAGCAGTTGCCCACCGAGAAAATAGGCCACCAGCACAAGCCCTGAGCGTGGTCAGATGGCGTCACCTTCATGTATGAATAAGAGCATTTTTATGGAGACAGTGATTTTTCTTACTCTGTGTCCAGAACACTGGTTTCCGGGGCACAGACTTTGCACACAAGATGGTAATGACTTTTTAATGACCTTAAGGGGACTGGTGTCCAGGCGGCAGTGAATCAATCTCAGTGGGAGGTTCATAGTGAGAGGGAAGATGGAACACCTGAAACCAAAGGGGGAAAAACAAACTGCAAATACATATATATTTTCTTTGCTAACATTACTTGGTAATTAGACAATTACAGGAAACAGCTTCCCAGCAGCTGGCATTTCCACTGTGAGAGCGGAGGAGGGATGGCAGCAACTGTGAACTCCTCACATTTATTACAGAAAATATTATTGGAGTTTACAGTCGTGGGTACCATGCACTCCTCCAGTGTCCAGTGCATTCTGATGAGCTGCTGAGCGTTCAACCAAGAGCAGAACTCCTCCTCTCAGGGTCTGTTCAGGGCCTGCTCTGCTGAGTCTTAAATGAGCTGGCCTGGCCCATGCTGATCAATGAGGAATTGCCTTGAAAATATCGGGGATGCTTTTGAAACCACCCAGAGTCAGGCCAGTCTTGAGAATAGATGGTGTCGGGGGCAGCGTTTTGGAAGCAGGAAGGGAGGGGGTAGAGGCCTGTGGAGAACTTGCCATCACTCACGTGGTGGGGTCAGAGGGGAGTGCAGGACCCCCACTGCCCCAACCCAAGTGCTGGAACTCTGCAGCCTTCCCACATCCCTGCCCTCTTCAAAACTCTCCTCCTCCCAGAAGCCTGCCGTGCTGAGTAACTGCTCCCCGTCGGCTGCGCATCTGATGAATGACTGAGGTTATTCTGCCAACAGCCCTGGGGTAGGCCCCGTCATGGCCCCATTTTATAGATGGGGAAATGTATTTATGAACTCCTGCCACCGTGATTACATCTATTTGTCCGCACTTTTTTTTTTTTTTAATTATACTCCAAGTTCTAGGGTACATGTGCACAACGTGCAGGCCTGTCACATATGCATACATGTGCCATGCTGGTGTGCTGCACCCATCAACTCGTCACCTAACATTAGGTATATCTCCCAATGCCATCCCTCCCCCATCCCCCCACCCCTTGTTGTAATGAGCTTGGTCTGCGCTTTGTGCTTGTTTATGGAGGGCTTTGTAAGAACCCTAAGTGACATTCACAGATGGGGAGGAGTGCCTTCTGTGATGGGATTGTAAGCTCCTGAATAGGGACACTGTGTATGTCCTGCCTCTCTCAGCCATACATTAGGTGCAGCCCTGCTCCCTGCCCCTCCTATAGTGCAGGTCTCCGAGGACAGGAAGCCCTCTCTTCTCAGTGGGCATGACTCCGTCGGCCACACTGTCAGAGAGTTAACTGCACCATCTAATCAGGCAAACGGTTGTTTCCTCTCACAGGTCCTGGCAGTCAGTAACTTTTGAAAGGCAGCCTGCCTCCTTCATCCGTATCGTTGGGACACACAACACAGCAAATGAGGTAAGGGTCTCTTTTCATGAGAGGTGTCATGAGATTTCATGATGTACGGTAAATGCTACATCCTGAGTTAAGTGGAATTGTTTGTTCTGCCTGCTAATGGCCTGTTTTTCAGACAGCTTGGTGTGGAGAAAGTCCTGCAATTGCACAGTGGGGATATCATTATCATTTTTGGATATCTCTTCATTAGCAAATGAAAGCCAGCTCCTACTGCTTTGCTAATTCCTACAGCTCTGTGGAATCGGCCAACCACAGAGGCCTTGAGAGGTCAAACACCCCATCCCCTGTCTCTGAGTCCTCAGCCCTCCCAAATGACAGCAATTGCATGAGGTTCCTTGCCCCTCTGAGCATGGCGTCTAGCAGGCGGCCGTGCTGCTGACTTATCACTCCCTTGCTGTTTTGTAGTCACACTGTGTCAAGCGTGTGCCTCCAAAGAACCTCTGGTTTAAGAGAGGCAGCATAGGAAATGATGGGTCGAAATGCAACAGGTAGATGAGAAACATAAAAGTGGCAACATTTCTGCAATTTTACCTTTCCGTGACCTTTCTCAGATTTATGCAGGATTGGCTCTATGGTGTGCCACCAGGACAGTCGCATGGGGCCCAGTGCTTGAGGTTTCATGCTCTGTGGCACCATCTTGAAATGCTTAGGGTCTTTTTACCTTTGAATTGTGTTTTATAAATGAAGCTCCACGGCACAGTGGAACACACACCAGGACCTTGGAGCCTCGGCCCACATGCAATCCCGCCTCCTGCCCCTTCCCACCTTCCTGCCATGAGCTGTCAGCCACCCACTCCCTGAGCCAGGATGCCTGGGTTCTGCTTGGCCTGCCCCTCCTCATCTCACCATGATCACTGCCCTCTCTACCCCCAAAAGGGGCCCTGGCACAGGGACGGACGGGGCCAGAGTCTTGTGTGAGTCTTGAGCTCAAGTCACAGGATAGTGCCCTGGGTGCCTGTGAGGGGCTACGCTGGCTGGCAGGGCGGTGGGGGTGGGGTGTCCCTGTGCCCGAGGGAGCACAACATTAAGTAGCAAATAATAACCAGCATGACAGCTTGAGAGAGAGACCCTAGATGAAAGCAGAAAGGTTTTTTACTGCTTTTTGAACACAGGGCTCCTCGTTTCCATCCAGCAAATGGGCCCTGTGCTTGGGATTCATGCATTGTCTTTATGGAATTAAAATTTCCCCAGAACACATCAAGGTGTTTCTGGTACTTCAAAAAGCATTTTTAAACGTGAAAATATTGTGATAATTTAAATTCATTTTGGCTTTTTATTATTTAGAATAAAAATGGTCCACATCTACAATGTGTTTCTTGCAGAGAGGAACTTGTAAACAGAAACCTGGAACTCTTCCTCTTGCCTCTTTATTTCAAAACAAATCTGAAAACTATGAAAGGGAACCAACTGATGTTTTCTAAAGAAAAATTCAAGAATTATAAACACCGGGTCATAAACAATTGAAATTTTTACGTAGTAACGTATTGAAATCGAGTTCACTGTTTTCCATTTGCAGTTCTTGCTTTTCATGCACTGCATCCCCCCAAAAATTCTAGATCAGTTTTTTTAATTCCTAAATGGAACCCAGAAATTTTGTATTACAGCAGAAGGAATTCTCAAGTCAAAAAGGGCTAAGAAGCGGCAAGGCAAGTCTGCCCAGGGCCTTCTTCTAGGGCTGCCCTCGGTCCCAACCCCGTTACCTCAGTGACCAAGGAAGAAGAAAAGAATCTTGGACTTTTTTTTCAAAGCTATTCTAGATGAAGAATGATTTCCCATTACAGAGCTCTGAAGTTGGAGTGTAAGACCTCTCTTTCATGATGAGTTTCCCAAAAATATCTGTGCAAGGGTCCCCAACCACTTTGGTGGAGATTGGACCAGCCATTTTAAATGGGTTGGATAGTAGGTCACTAGTTAACTTGTGATCCATCCCGTTTGGCTAGTGAATAACTTGCTCAGTTGTCTTTTTGAATCAGTTATTGATCGGGGGAAAAAGCCTCAAAGTAGCGTTGCCAACTGGGAAACATCTTTTTTTTTTTTTTTTTTTAAATACAGAGTCTCACTCTGTCACCCAGGCTGGAGTGCAGTGGCACAATCTCAGCTCACTGCAACCTCTGCCCCCTGCATTCAAGTGATTCTTCTGCCTCAGCCTCTCAATTAGCTGGGATTACAGGTGCCCGCCACCACACCCAGCCAATTTTTGTAAATTTTTTTAGTAGAGACAGGTTTCACCATGTTGGCCAGCCTGGTCTCGAACTCCTGACCTCAGGTGATCCACCTGCCTCAGCCTCCCAAAGTGCTAGGATTACAGGCGTGAGCTACCATGCTGGGCCAGGAATCATCTTAAGTCATAAAATAAATAATGAACAGGATCTCATTCTCAGAGCACAAAAAAGGCACAATAAGCCAGGTGCGTTGGCTCACACCTGTAATCCCAACACTTTGGGAGGCTGAGGCCACAGGTTCACTTGAGCCCAGGAGTTCAAGGCCAACCTGGGAAACATAGCGAGACCTTGTCTCTACTTAAAAAAAAAAAAAAAAAATGGCGGGGCCTGGTGGCTCACGCCTGTAATCCCAGCACTTTGGAAGGCCAAGGCAGATGGATCACTTGAGGTCAGAAGTTCGGGACCAGCCTGGCTAACATGGTAAAACCCCATCTGTGCTAAAAATACAAAAATTAGCTGGACATGTTGGTACGTACCTGTAATCCCAGCTACATGGGAGGCTGAGGCAAGAGGATCGCTTAAACCCAGGAGGCTGAGGTTGCAGCGAGCCGAGATCGTGCCACTGCACTCCAGTCTCGGCAACAGAACGAGGCTCCATCTCAATAAAAAAAAAAAAAAGAAAGAAAGAAAACCAATTAGCAGGCACGGTGGTGTGCACCTATAGTCCCCGTTACCCAGGAGGCTGAGGCAGGAGGATCGCTTGAGCCTAGGAGTTCGAGGCTGCAGTGAGCTATGATTACACCACTGCACTCCAGCCCTGGGCAACAGAGTGAGACCCTGACTCAAAAAACACAAAATGTACAATAAAGCTGAACTTTATTGGGCATCAAGAATACAGCAAACCCTCAGAGAATGTTCTTTACTGCAGCATACTGGGTTCTGGGACATTATTTGAAAAAAGTTGTAACACCTATCTTAGAGAACAATGGAAATATGTGTAAGCCAGTATGGCAGTTCAGAGGCGTGAGGGACAGGGGTCACATCAGGGAAGGAGGATGACTTGGGCTAGTCAAGCAGGATTCCTGGGAGAGACAGCTCTAGAGGATATGACTGCATGGACAAGAGCACTTCGTGAAGCTGGGGAGGGCCGCAGCATAGGACAGGAGGCTGGAGATGAGAGTGCGGCACCACCCTGATTCACAGTCCCGTGGGAGCCAGAACTGTGCCATCAAAAACAGGGGTCAGGGTACCTCTCTCACTATGGAGCGTGGCCTGGAGGGCAGAGGACGCAGGGTTTCCTCTGTCTGTCCCTGCTTGTTTGCTAAGTAACATCAGCAGCTGTCTCAGCTGGCTATTCCGTTGGCTAAAGTAACACATTGATTTCTCACAGTCCCAGAGGCTGGGAGTCTGAGGTCAGGGTGCCAGCAGGCTCTGGTTCTTGGTGAGGGCCGTCTTCTGGGTTCTGTCCTCAGACGGCCTTCTTTGGTGTGTGCACTTCCGCGAGAGAGAGTGACAGAGGGCGCAGGGATGAGCGCTCGGTCTCTTTTCCTGTAAGGACAGCAATCCCATCATGGGGGTTCCACCCTCATGACCTCTGCTGAACCTGATCACTTCCCAAAGACCCCACTTCTAATCCCATTCCATTAGGGGTTAGGGCTTCCACTGAGGAATTTGGGAGGGACACAAGCATCAGTCCATAACAGTGGCCTTCGTTTTAGTCAGAGCCAGAGAAACACTCTGTTTCCCTTTAGCTACTCAGCGTTTGTGAACCCAGAGATTTTATGCTAGCTTCAAAAACTATCGATGGAGTTGGTCTATGGCATGGAAAGGTCTGTCTGTCTGTGTGCGCACAATAAAGGGAAATCTGGTAGAACACACGCTGTGCCAAATGGCCCAGGTAGGCCTGTCTTCTGCAGGTGCTTCGCCATCAAGAGAGGGGCGGGCAGAGCAGGGACTGGTGGGGAAGCACAGCATGGAGGCTCCTGTGGAAGAGCGTTCAAGAGAAGACGGTGGCTGGGCAGTTTGGCAAAAGGTGGGAAGTGGCCTGGGCAGTGTGTAAGTAGCAGCTAGCAGAGCGGCCGGCTGTTTAGAGAGACCTGAAGTCATTCTTGGGGGCAGGAGCTCAGCGAGTTGATAGCTCTGCAACAGTGACCATGGAAACTGCCCCAAACTCCAAACACCCCCGGCAGCTGCTGGAATAGGAGAAGGCGGACAGCAGGCAGTGCGTGGGAGCAGGTCCCCCAGGCTGGCCTGACTGAGCTAAGGCGGACTGGGATTTCTTGCCTGCTGTAGGTGTGTATCTGTCTTGCTCCAGTCGGCCAGGTCTTCCTGCATCCAAAGGCTCAGCCTCCGTCTGCTGCATGCTAATTTTCCCCGCTTCCCTCCGATCCGTCCAGCTCTCAGGCGACAGCGGCCGCGGCAGTCTGTGAGTGTAGATTTCTTGATCACCTGCTCTGGCACGCTTCTGATTTCCTGCGGCATTCCATCCCTCTCCTCTGGGAAGTGTACGTCTGCTACTGGCATTGGTCTCTCATCTTCCTTTGTGAGCACCGCAGCAACGAATTCATTTAATTTTTTAGCTACATTTATGACTTCTGTCAATAAATTCCCCCAATGCTTACCTCTTAAAGACTCCACCACTTCCTTCTGTAACCCCTGTTCCTTGTGTACCCGGTATCATCCTTATCATTTATCTTAACTCCTCAGAGCACTCCACTTTCACTTCCCCCCAGTGTGTGCTTCTGTCGTCCTCTGCTCCCTGCTCACCTGGCTCTGGAAGCTCCCCTGTGCTTGGCCCGGTGCTCACGCGTGTCTTTTCTTTACCCTCAAACGCTTCCCCCGACTCCTTTGTCTTCCTCCCATGCGCAGCACTAGATGGCAGACAGATGTCGGTGTGTCTTTCAGCACATCCACCCTCCGCTTCCATTGTTTCCATGCATCTGATTGTCCCCACTGCCTGTGGCCAAGGAGGTCCTTCTTGACCATCTCCTCAGTCACCTTATGGTGGTCTCAGCTGCCAGCTCAGCAAGCTCACGGTCATTCCTTCAATGCTAATCGACTCTGAGCCACTGGGGAGACAGACACTGCCCCTCTTCTAAGTCTCTCCTGTCTAAAATAAACTAGACCTTGTCAACAACATTACAAACATTGAGGGAATCTTTAGTTTCAGCCCCAAAAACTGCTCAAAACCACACTGGTTCTGATGTACGGGGTCTCCCAGAAACCCTTCCATTTCATGTTATTAATTATCTGAGCAAATAACAGAGGCACATACCTACATCCTTAAATAAACTCAACTGGGAGTAAATAAGATCAATTCTATGCACCCATGAAAATCAGGCAGCGATGTTCAAGAAACAGAAGTTATGCCTGTTTCTTTTTATGGCTTTTATAAAAACGTGGGTTTGAAAGTTCTGGAGTGATTTTTTTCAGTACGCAGGGAGCTCAGGGGCCCACAAGCAGTCTTGAGGGTTAAAAAGGACTGTAGGAAAAGGAAACTCACTGCAATGTATTCAGAAAGACAGGGTTTCTGCTCACAAGAACCTACATTAAAGCTTTTACCAAGTCAATAACAGAAACTCAGGATGGTATTGACAGGCTTTAGGCAGCTCTCAGGTTCCATTTTACTTACTGAATTTATATAGTGAGGAGAGAGGCTGTGTCATATTCATCTTTGTATCCCTGGCACCTAGCAGGGTGCCTGGCACGTGTAAGCATAGAGGACCTGTTAGCTTAATGAATGGGTGAGTGATCTCATCTGTACACCCATCTCTCCCCCTCCCAGTCAGTCAATCAAAGAAAGCAATAAAGGAAAAGACGTAGTAAATCAACCTTTCATTATCAAGAGGCCGTGGCATTCCAGTACAGAGTTCCTATATGGAGGATTTTCTTAAACCAGAAACATTTGTAAATGGAAAAGTATGTGCACCAGATATCTCAGCATCTCCTAGCTTAGGACCCTTATAATAATAATCATTATTATTAATCACAGTAATAGTAGCTAATATTTGCTGAGCACTTACTGTGTGACAGGTTCTCTTCCAGCCCTTTATATTTATGACATGATTTAATCCTCATATAGGAAGTAGGTTCCACTCTCACCCTCCTTTTAAAGATGAGGAAACTCAATACTAAGTGTTGGCAAAATTGTGGAGCAGTGGGCAGTTCTCCTCCAGTGCTGTGGGCAGATGGACTGACCCTGTCACTCTGGAGAAGAGTTTGGTGTTTTGTCCTAAAGGAGCATGTGCACACATTCACCCTGTGGCTGAGCATTCACTTCCACTCCTCTGTGTATTCTCCAACGAAGCTCTTGTGCCAGTTTAGGAGGCAAGAGTGAGGATGCTGTCACCGCAGCCTTGTTCATCCTGAACCCAATGGGACACCACGAGCATCCATCCACAGAGGATGGGTAAGCAAAGCACAGCATCTCATACAACGGGCTGCAGGGACTATAGGTGGATGAACATAATAGCATCTTGAAGGACAGAAGCCAGACACCAAAGAGTACGTATACTAGGATTACATTCATGGAAACTTCAAAAGCAGGCAAAGCTTCACTACAACATTCATGCATACACAACTGGTAACACTGCTAAGAAAAAGAAAGCAAGGGGACGAATCTTATCTGAGCCAGAATTGGGGTTTCCTCAGTGAGGGGGAGGCACCACTGTTTCTTGTCCCACATGGTATTTCTATGGGAAAACTGTGCCTTATAGCATACAGTTTTGGCAGTAGAAAGTTTAGAGGCAACTGAGGCTGAGAGACATTAACTAATTTGTACGAGATCACCCCAGTCTTGAGTGGCAGAATCAGAATGTGAATCCAGGCAGTCTGGCTATAACATCAAGGCGGCTGCATCTCCCACAAAGGCATAATAGACGGCAATGTGCAAAATGAGCCCAGCTGCACCCTGGCCCAGAACTCTATGAGTCAGGCATTGATAAGCAGGTGGCTGTGAGCATGCTGTGCACACCAGTTTGTGCTAGATCTTGGGGAGAAACTGAGGCAGGACCCTTCCTTAAGGGGATGGCAGCTTCACCACCTGGTAGAAATGAATCCCCATTAAAAAGCCCCTTAACTCTGGGTGAGATTTCAAATGGCTGTACCTGATTGATGGTAGAGACATCAGTGAATGAAGACAGCAGCCAGCCCTGAAGGAGGAGGGTGAGTCCTGATCTGTAAAATGGATCGAGTGATCCTGGCCCTTGGAGTTTGGGAGCCATGAATGAGTTTATATCTGAGAGGACCTGGGAGGGTGGGAGGGTGCAGAGCACTCTGCAGGCTCGCCGCTCCTTATTCCAAGGAGAGTGATCAGCCCACGAGCGTGTCACAGGAGCATCTGCATGAGCTGACAGCAGCAGGACAGAAAGTCTACAAGTGGCTGCTTGAGCTGCCCTCCAGGACCACTCGGCTCAGGGCCTGGAGTGAGGCAGAATTTATTTACAGGCTTCGGTCAGACCAGTGAGTGGCTCTGGGCTCCCATGCCACCCTCGTTCCCATAGCAACCTGTGGCTGTAGTGGAAAAAAACAAAACAGGGAAACAGACTCTTAAAAAAAAAAAATGAAACAAATGCTCCTTCCTGGCGTGGTGATAATTATTTCTGAGGTCCCCCTGCCCCAGGTCTGATTCCACTCTCTCTGGCCCCGTGAGGACTTCCCCGGCAGCATCCTCCAGAAGACCATCGTCTCAGCCCAGCAGCACCTCAAAGCAGTCACATGCTGGCTCCAGGGCCAGAACTCCCAGTGGGCCAGCAGCAGCATGAAGCAGACGTCCCGGTGGCAGAGCGCAGAGAGAGCAAATGGAGAGGCAGACCCCTCCCTGCAAAAGCTCCTGGTCTGCAGAGAGCACCATTCCAGGCTTCAGACTCCACTTCTGTGCGGGAGAGAACCTGGCCCTCCAGGGGCTTCATGTCCCAGCAACTGGAAATGGATGCCCACAAAGAAAACCTGCTTGGGAACAGAAATGACGGAAACAAACTTAGGTTTCAGATGGCAGCATGGAGGCCCTGTATGGTGTATGCCAGGTACTGGGCCAGCGAGGAGGCAGTGCAGGGACAGCCGGGATAGTCAGGCCCAGCGGGCAGCCTGGCACCTGTGAATCTGCATAATAGTCCGAGCAGGAGGCTCTGACTGGCTCCCCACCACGCTGCAGTTCTTGAGAGCAGAGACTGTGTTGTAGCATCTTTGTGTCCTCAGCACCCAGCCCAGTGCCTGGCACACAGTAACCCCTCCATAAATCAGACCATGGGCCAGCGCATTGGTGCGGGATTCCAAGGGGAATAAGCTCTCAGGAATCACTTGTGACAGCCTGAAGCCAGATGAAGGAATAACTGAAGATGGCATCACGGCTGTGACTGCCATGCCCTTGGAGGATGGCAGAGCTCTGATGGTTATGAGAGAGTCTGGAAGCATTCGGTTGCACAAAAATGTAGGCTGGGGGAGAGGCAGTGAAAGCTGAGCCATCCAAACAAAAACTTGGATTTAAGGATTATACCTGCAGATAATGATCAAAGCCAGGTGCCTCAGAAGAGCCAGGCTAAGAAGAAAGGGGTGTGGAGGCTCTAGAAGCTGGTTCCACGAACCAGCACTGGGCAGGCAGGGAGGCGGAGGATGCACTGAGGGGAGCGAGCAGTGAGTGGAAGGAAGGGAGGGGCCTCGGCACTGGTGCCAGCTTCACCTCCAGCCAGCTGTGTGGCCCCAGTGTCATTTCACCTCCCTGCCTCTCAGGACACTTGCCTTTGAAATAAGGAGAGTGAACTAGATCTTAAAGCTTCCTTCCCAGTGAGACAGGAAAAAAGGCAGAAAAATACTTAGTTCGTTTCATAATTATAAAAGAAGAGCTTTTAGGCCGGGCGCGGTGGCTCACACCTGCAATCCCAGCACTTTGGGAGGCCCAGGCGGGCGGATCACGAGGTCAGATCGAGACCATCCTGGCTAACACGGTGAAACCCCGTCTCTACTTAAAAAAAAAAAATTAGCCGGGCGTGATGGTGGGCGCCTGTAGTCCCAGCTACTCGGGAGGCTGAGGCAGGAGAATGGCGTGAACCCGGGAGGCGGAGCTTGCAGGGAGCCGAGATCGCGCCACTGCACTCCAGCCTGGGTGACAGAGCAAGACTCTGTCTCAAAAAAAAAAAAAAAAAAAAAAGACCTTTCATGGGCTTCTTTATATTTAAATGTTTGTTATGAAAGATTTTATTGGAAGAAAAGAGAAGAAAAGCAGGACAACACTGAGCACATATGGTCGTTTCAGACACTGCACAATCCTCAGATCTGTCGTATTGGAGCAACAATAATTCTCCACCCTCAGCTGGCCTGGGAGAAAGTGCCCCCAGACCTGGGCAGATGAGTACCCAGGAGCCTCCCAGCAGTGAGATGCATGGAGACAGCAGCTTGTGAGGGTCCCCTCAGATGTGTCCCATTGCTGTGCCAGCAGTGAGGGGTGATGCTGGAAGCCTCCACGCAGCTAGAGCCCTGTGAGACAGAAGGTGCATGCAGAGCCTGGTCACACAAAGTGAAGAACCGCCCAGGCAGCCAGAGACACATGGGCCAGCCCTGCGGGGAGAGCAGGGCAATGGCCGGGCTCTCTTGGTGCCTGTCCGGTGTGGGAAGGGGGCCCTGGTGAGGCCACATCTATCAGGTGGGGAGATTCAGGCATCCCAGAAGCCTGCAAACAAGAACACTTCCCTTTTTTTGTTTCTTAGTTTTTCAAAAAAATAACTAAAAGATACCTCTACCACTCTATGGCCGAATCCATTAAGACAAGAAAGTAACTCTCTCCCTGGAACTCTGGAGTGTACACACATAAAAAACAGGGCAGGAATTCCAGGGCTGCCTGGGGTGATAGGGATTGGAAAGGCTCTTCTTCCAGAACCTTCCAAGCATCAGAGTTCCAATTATCTGTGGATCCCCTGGCCTACGTGAATATGAGAAAATGATATTGTAAAGTTTTTTTAAAAGCTGTTGCCATATATAAGCATTGTCACCCAGAAACTTACCTCCATACCTAGTGCAAAAATATTTGGGTATCCTATCACCCTAAGCAATACTGAAAATTTGTTGCTCGCAATTTGGGAATGTCTCCCTATGAAGTAATTCCTGGTTTTGTTTTTTGTTGTGTTTGTTTTTGAGACAGAGTCTCACTCAGTCTTCCGGCTGGAGTGCAGTGGCGCCATCTCGGCTCACTACAACTTCCGCCTCCCAGGTTCAAGCAATTCTCCTGTCTTAGCCTCCCGAGCAGCTGGGATTACAGGCACCCGCCACCACACCTGGCTCATTTTTGTATTTTTAGTAGAGACCAGGTTTCGACACGTCGGCCGGGCTGGTCTCGAACTCTTGACCTTAAGTGATCCGCCTCTCTCAGCCTCCCAAAGTGCTGTGATTACAAGGTGTGAGCCACCATGCCCAGCCCCTAACTGAAAACAATGTGTTGGGCTGTTTAGATGCACACAAAAAACCAAGGTTTATCAAAAGGGATATTTTGTTGGGGGCACTCGTCTTCATTTTTAAAGAACAAAAACAAAACATCTCTGCAGTCTGTAGATGGACTGTTAACTTCTGCTCTGAGGCGAGCATAAGAGAGATGTTAATGGTGACCATCGTCAGGATCTGTTATGTCACTGAACGCTGGGTGGGTGTGTGATGCCACCACACCAGCCACTGTGAAAGGGAAATAGGGGATCTTTAGGGGAGTGTAAGTTAGAAGCCATGGCTTTGCATCTGACTTGTGGACAGACATCAAGAGGCAGGCATCTATTTTATAAAGATTCGTCAACTTGTATTTGTAAGTTGAAAGCTTGGATGAGAAATCCTATTTGTATTGGTTGGCATGAAAGCAGTCTGTGGAAGTTACTCAGGAGGAACCAGGAAAGCAAGGCAGAGTCATTGATCAACATTTATTAAATTTCCCCAATTTCTGCTGCAGTTCACAGTGGACTCTTATGCCAACTTGGGAAAATTAGCAAAGGCTTCTGCTTTTAAAAACCTTGAAAATTTGTCAAGCAAATAGTGCTCAGGGAATCCTTCTAATGAGAGGCAGCAGCCACCAAGCAGCTGAGGAATTAGCCTAGTCACCAAGAAGGGGCTAGCACATTTGTGTGCATTGTGTCCAGGGTTCACGGAGAAAAGAACACCCAGGCTATCTCCAGCATGTGGTGAATTATGGCTCCCAGAGAGGCCAGGCAAAGTGATCATAAACAGCAGCTACAGAAAAGGACACCCGATTGTGACTGAGGCTGTGTCGGATTCATACACACGACCACATTCCAAATTAGCCGGCTTCTCTCGGGGGAGAGATCCAGAGGCCATTGAAGACGGTTCAGCGAAGGTGCCCCTTTGTGAGCAGCGGCAATCAAACAGGCTAATGGGATACATGATTGCTGAAAAGGGGAAGGGAGAATGATAAATCAGTAGTGCGGCTCTGCCCAGTATGTCTCAGCCACTTTTGGTCACATCCTTTCCAAGAGGTATTGCAGTCTTGGGAAAGGTTGGAGAAAAGAAATTGAATCACATGAGCTTCTGAGCAAAGAGAGACTCAGGACTTGGCTGTTCCACCTAGAGGGAGGCCCAAAGGTGCCTGGTGGAAAGAAGTGGGCTGAGGAGCTTGGGGTTACGGTGGGAAGGGGAGGGCCACATGCCTAGTATTTCCAGATTTCCCCCCTACCATGGCAGTGATGACTTCCTCCAAGCTGCCATCACCCTCCTCCAGCTCCTGTGTATAAAAAGCACTGCCGCCTCCCTTCCCTCACACTCCTCTCCAAGGGCTGGAGGCAGCTTCACGCCCAGCCCCAACAGCGTGGCCACCAGTGAGGGTGCCAGTTTCCCCACGACAGGCTTGCTTTTCACTCCCGCTCCCAAGAACAGAATTGGGACCACCCACAGGACCCCCCCCCCCGAATGCCCATTTGCATTGCGTGCAAATCTGAGGATTTCTGGGGTCCCAGGAGAAGTAACCCCAGCCTCGTACACGTTGATGGGCATCTGAGTGGTCCAGGAGCTAGCTGGGTGTTGGCTTACACACTTGCCACATTTGGCTGAAGGCTGCTAGGCTTAAATCATCAACAGAGATGACTGAGGCAGGCACACTGCTCCACAGAGGGGTGACCAGAGTGAACTGTAGACAGGCTGCCAGGAGTGAGGTGCCAGGGCCCAGATCTTTATGTGGAAATCTTCTCCTCATTCCCTTTGCCTGGAAAGCAGCTCCCCTCCCTGCCTCCCAACCCCTCAAGGCCTCACCTGTGCACACCTTCCTCTCTGTAGCCTGCCCTGACCTCTCTTCCAGGCAAAATTAGTTTCTCACACACCTGATGTATGAACTATTACTGATCCCATGCTGGTAGAATTGTTTGTGTGAGGCAGGCATGTTGATACAGTGGAAAGGTCCAGGCTTAAGGGATGCACAGCCCTGAGGTTCATTCCCAGCCTGCCACTTGCCATTTGCAGAAGAGTGAACACAGGCCCCAGCACAGAGGTGCCTCTGCCCCCATCTGCCTGAGAGGTCCTGAGGGCAGGAGCCGTGCTGTGGGCGCACCTGCTGGAGTCTGCACTCAGTGAAATCACTGCAGGGAAAGGGTCTGTGAGAGTCTTTGGCATGAGTGCAGGTCTGAGCTGCTGTGCCTGGAGCCCGGGACCTGCTGCTGCCACTTTCTGTGGCACCACAGTATGCCCGTCCCCATCCCTTCCAGGGAACCCTGACAGTCACTGTGGGCACTTTTCTTTCCTTTATCAGTCTCATCCAGTCTGTTACCAAATTCTGTTCTTTCTGATTTGAAAATGACTCTTTCCTATTGATTCCAAATTGCTAAATCAGAGGATTCCAAGGTTTAAAGGTTTCTTGTCATCCAGATTTTTAAAATACTTGTTATTTGAATTTGTCACCACAAACAACTTATATTCCTTTTTAAATAACTTTTTTAGTTTTGTTTTGTTTTGTTTTTTGTTTTTAAGCACTTTATTATTTTTATTTTATTTTATTTTTCTTTTTTTTTGTTTTTTATTTATTTATTTATTTTTTATTATACTTTAGGGTTTTAGGGTACATGTGCACAATGTGCAGGTTTGTTACATATGTATCCATGTGCCATGTTGATTTCCTGCACCCATTAACTCGTCATTTAGCATTAGGTGTATCTCCTAATGCTGTCCCTCCCCCCTCCCCCCACCCCACAACAGTCCCCGGAGTGTGATGTTCCCCTTCCTGTGTCCATGAGTTCTCATTGTTCAATTCCCACCTATGAGTGAGAACATGCGGTGTTTGGTTTTTTGTCCTTGCGATAGTTTACTGAGAATGATGTTTTCCAGTTTCATCCATGTCCCTACAAAGGACACGAACTCATCATTTTTTATGGCTGCATAGTATTCCATGGTGTATATGTGCCACATTTTCTTAATCCAGTCTATCGTTGTTGGACATTTGGGTTGGTTCCAACTCTTTGCTATTGTGAATAGTGCCGCAGTAAACATACGTGTGCATGTGTCTTTATAGCAGCATGATTTATAGTCCTTTGGGTATATACCCAGTAATGGGATGGCTGGGTCAAATGGTATTTCTAGTTCTAGATCCCTGAGGAATCGCCACACTGACTTCCACAATGGTTGAACTAGTTTACAGTCCCACCAACAGTGTAAAAGTGTTCCTATTTCTCCACATCCTCTCCAGCACCTGTTGTTTCCTGATTTTTTAATGATGGCCATTCTAACTGGTGTGAGATGGTATCTCACTGTGGTTTTGATTTGCATTTCTCTGATGGCCAGTGATGATGAGCATTTCTTCATGTGTTTTCTGGCTGCATAAATGTCTTCTTTTGAGAAGTGTCTGTTCATGTCCTCTGCCCACTTTTTGATGGGGTTGTTTGTTTTTTTCTTGTAAATTTGTTTGAGTTCATTGTAGATTCTGGATATTAGCCCTTTGTCAGATGAGTAGGTTGCAAAAATTTTCTCCCATTCTGTAGGTTGCCTGTTCACTCTGATGATAGTTTCTTTTGCTGTGCAGAAGCTCTTTAGTTTAATGAGATCCCATTTGTCAATTTTGGCTTTTGTTGCCATTGCTTTTGGTGTTTTAGACATGAAGTCCTTGCCCACGCCTATGTCCTGAATGGTATTGCCTAGGTTTTCTTGTAGGATTTTAATGGTTTTAGGTCTAACATATAAGTCTTTAATCCATCTTGAATTAATTTTTGTATAAGGTGTAAGGAAGGGATCCAGTTGCAGCTTTCTACATATGGCTAGCCAGTTTTCCCAGCACCATTTATTAAATAGGGAATCCTTTCCCCATTTCTTGTTTTTGTCAGGTTTGTCAAAGATCAGATAGTTGTAGCTATGCGGCATCATTTCTGAGGGCTCTGTTCTGTTCCATTGATCTATGTCTCTGTTGTGGTACCAGTACCATGCTGTTTTGGTTACTGTAGCCTTGTAGTATAGTTTGAAGTCAGGTAGCGTGATGCCTCCAGTTTTGTTCTTTTGGCTTAAGATTGACTTGGCGATGCGGGCTCTTTTTTGGTTCCATATGAACTTTAAAGTAGTTTTTACCAATTCTGTGAAGAAAGTCATTGGTAGCTTGATGGGGATGGCATTGAATCTATAAATTACCTTGGGCAGTATGGCCATTTTCACGATATTGATTCTTCCAACCCATGAGCATGGAATGTTCTTCCATTTGTTTGTATCCTCTTTTATTTCATTGAGCAGTGGTTTGTAGTTCTCCTTGAAGAGGTCCTTCACATCCCTTGTAAGTTGGATTCCTAGGTATTTGATTCTCTTTGAAGCAATTGTGAATGGGAGTTCACTCATGATTTGGCTCTCTGTTTGTCTGTGATTGGTGTACAAGAATGCTTGTGATTTTTGTACATTGATTTTGTATCCTCAGACTTTGCTGAAGTTGCTAACCAGCTTAAGGAGATTTTGGGCTGAGACAATGGGGTTTTCTAGATATAAAATCATGTCATCTGCAAACAGGGACAATTTGACTTCCTCTTTTCCTAATTGAATACCCTTTATTTCCTTCTCCTGCCTGATTGCTCTGGCCAGAACTTCCAGCACTATGTTGAATAGGAGTGGTGAGAGAGGGCATCCCTGTCTTGTGCCTGTTTTCAGAGGGAATGCTTCCAGTTTTTGCCCATTCAGTATGATATTGGCTGTGGGTTTGTCGTAGATAGCTCTTATTATTTTGAGATACGTCCCATCAATACCTAATTTATTGAGAGTTTTTAGCATGAAGCGTTGTTGAATTTTGTCAAAGGCCTTTTCTGCATCTATTGAGATAATCATGTGGTTTTTGTCTTTGGTTCTGTTTATATGCTGGATTAC
>NW_026652295.1:36742516-36766041 GCF_009828535.3 Hylobates moloch | reverse complement strand
TGGATAAGCTTTTTGATGTGCTGCTGGATTCGGTTTGCCAGTATTTTGTTGAGGATTTTTGCATCAAAAATACTGAGGATTTTTTAGTTTAAGAAAGATTAGTTTTTAAAGAGTCTCGTAGGCTGGGCGTGGTAGCTCACGCCTATAATCCCAGCACTTTGGGAGGCTGAGGTGGGCGGATCATGAGGTCAAGAGATGGAGACCATCCTGGCCAACATGGTGAAACCCCGGCTCTACTAAAATACAAGAATTAGCTGGGTGTGGTGGCACGTGCCTGTAGTCTCAGCTACTTAGGAGGCTGAGGCAGGAGAATCGCTTGAACCTGGGAGGCGGAGGTTGCAGTGAGCTGAGATAGCCCCCCTGCACCTTAGCCTGGCGACAGAGCAAGACTCTGTCTCATAAATAAATAAATAAATAAATAAATAAATAGCTTCCTTTGTCCAAGAGTATCAGGATCCCTGCCCAGCTTGAGGCCAGGCCCTGGCTCTGTCCCACTGGGTGTGGCCTCTGCCCCCACCCCTCCACCCCACGCCCTGCTGCTCCCAGGTTCTCCTTGCTCTGTCACCACCCTTTGGCTTGAGAACCTGTGTAGTTCTTCCTGTTTTCCTTCCACACCAAGTCCCCCCTCCTCCATCCTCTCTAGCTTGGCTGCCTCTTCCTTCCAGACTCACCTCAGATGTCTCCTCCCCCAGGAAGCCTTCCCTGACTCCCTGCCTGGCTGGGTCCCACTCCTCTATGTCCCTGGGGCTCCTTCTCCCTGGCTTATGTGTCTGCTGGCCTCACTGGACCGTACACCCTCTGAGGGCAGCTGGGACCTCGCCCAGTCAGGCACATAGGAGGTGCTTCATGCTTGTGGTATGTGTGTACCTCCTGACCCTGCTCACGCGTGCAGCGTCATCCTCTGGCCATGTCTGCTGCATATGTGACGCTCATCCTGTGCTCTGTTTGTGTGCAGAGGCTGTTCCCTCCCCACCTGTCGCCTGTAGCTTGCCCCCTCCCACCCATGGCAGGCTCTGCCTCTTCACCCGCCTATCCATTTGAAAAACACTCTTTTTCGCTTAGAATCTTCGCCACACAGTTTGTGGTTTAATACAGGTGACTCCTGCGTGTGTATTGCCTTTGAATCTGGCAGCACCTGCGTGGCTTCGTGGAGAAGCTCAGGGAAACTGCACTTCATTTTGTTGGGATTCTGGGACCACAGACGGGGACGCAGCTCTGAGATGGCCCCAGTTCCTTGCAGAGCCACAGGGAGCTCAGTCAGGCAGTTACGGCCTAGGGCTTCCAGGGGCTTCCAGGGTCCCCTAACTCGATGGCAGAGCCTGCCGCGAGCTCTGTGGCGTCAGGGAGAGAGAGTTGGGAGTTTCTTTAGGAGAAATATCCGCAGGGAAACACAGAAGCAGTTGAGATCGGCTGTCAGTCTTGTTAGGTGTGTTGTGGGTAACAGCCATTTGCATTATTATCTGAAAACAAATTGGCTAATGGGCTAAACACAGTTGTGCCCTTAACACTGCGCAAGTCAGACAAGAGACAAATGCAGCTGGAAATGAGAACAATGAGAACCAGGGCACCCACAGGTCAGGTCGTGCAATGTCCATCACGTGCTCACCACAGACAGCATCTCTTCCCAGGCTCAGTGCAGAGCAGAGACCTGCCCTGATCCCTCGTCCGGTGAGAGGCCGGCTGTGAAGAGCAAGCCATAGCACTAGGCCACTCTGAGGTCTTTTTTAACTTTATTTCTCAATCCAGGGTTTTTATCGATTTGTTTATTCTTGTGCGAGAACCCGAGCCGGTAGAAGGACGACTAAACCTTGGTCCTTGAGTCAGATCGGAGCTGACAGATCAGTAGAAGGAGGCAGGCTGCGGGGTGGGCCACGGAGCAGGAGGCACCCTGAAGGCTTGTGGGGCCGGTGGGGGAAGAGCTGGCCTGGAAATTAACAGGACTGTGGAGAACCTTGCAAGAGCAAAAGGAGAGAAAAACCATTCAATAGCAGAGGAGCGAGCTTGAAGAACGGTAATAAGGAGTAGGACAAATGTAAGTCAATTCCAGGATTAGTGTCAGCCTGAGGCTCTGGGGAGCAGCCTCCAGAGATAGTGACGGAGCAGGGAGAGCAGGGATTACACAAATAACCGATTAAAGAACATGGTGGGGCCGGATAAAGAGCTCCCGTGTCAACAGGGGGAAGGAGCAGTAAAACGCAGCCTGTCCTGAAAAGTCCTGCGTGTGGGCGTGGGAACAGAATATGGCTCTGGGTCATATTGCAAAAGAGAAGGCGTATTTGCTGGGTTATGAGAAGCTTTAGTGGGGGGTGTGTTGAGACCCAGGACTGCACTCTCAGGGCGTGCCCTGGCCCCGCAGAGCCTGACCTCACCTATCCCTGGGTGTGGAAGGAGGAGTCCTCATAAGGCAAGTGACCCACGGGTGGCCGACGTGCCCAGGGCGGTGTTGTTACTGAAAAGCTGCAAGAATGTGAAGCTGATGGAGGAGTGGATTAATGGTTGTCACCTAGAGGATGATTCTCAGATTCACCCAGCCTAGCCCAGGGCAGAGCTGATGGCCCAAATAGTGTTCAGATCTCCACATAAGGCCTTCCCTTAGGACCCAGCCCCTCCGGTTGTTGACTGGTAAGCCCTGCAGATGGACCCACAGAAGGAGATTTTATAAAAAAGGAAGGAAGGAAAGAAAGGAAAAAGAGAGAGACATAGGCTAAGTGGGGGCAGCTTCAGCCGTGAGGCAGTGAGGGGTCTGCAGGAGGCAAGCCCCTGCCCTGTAAGGAGAGAAATCAGCTCCCTCTAAGAGAAAATGGCAGCTTCCAAAACAGTGGACACACCAGGAAGGCACAGTCTCAGTCTTCATATGAGGAAATGTGAAATTTAAAACAGTGGCCGATAAATGAATTGAAGTGGGAATATGGAAAAAACGGTGATGCAGGGAGGTAAGCGTGGAATTTATATTTTCAATATAATTCTGCAGTTGATACTACATTTGTCTCTGTGAACTTGATTCTGCAGTAGAAGGGTGTGTGTATGTGTGTGCACACATGCTCGTGCTGTGGCAACGAGAGCCCCCACCCTGCCCTTCTCTCCTGCACCCCACAGCTCACACATGCCTGTCAGGACCCCCTGAAGCACGTTGTCTACTCTCCAGGTCAGGGCCATGGCTCACCCTTGCTTGAGGGGCGCTGAGCTTGGTGCTGTGCCCTGTCTGCACCGTGCTGGCATGGTGTTGGCACAGAGCTCATGGTGCTTCCAGGCTGACCTGCTGTCAGGTATGCAAACTCTTCTCAGCTCCTAGAGGGTGACTGTCGGCCAGGTGGCTGGGCTTCTACACATTGGCGGCGTTTGTTCCAGGCTGGCTCGAGCCACATGAGGTTGAAGTCCACTCCCCAGCACAGCTGCTTAGCAGGGTCTGTGCTCAACCACTGCAGGGCCAGGAGAATTATGCCTCAGGAACCAGCTCAGGACAGGACACCGTCCCATTGCAGGGCACGCTCACACACATTCACACGCACTCAGACTGGGACCCTGCAGACACACCAATGAACCTCAAATGCACAGCTTTGGGACGCGGGAGAAAACCAGAGTACCCAGAGACAACCCACGCAGATGCCACACAGACGGTGGACGTTATCTGCAGACCTGCTTTCCACAACCTCACAGAATTGAACCACCACCACCACAGTCAACTCCTGCTGACTTGTAACCCAACTGCCAAATACAAAAATTAATTAAAAAAGAAAAAAGAGCCCATTAGACAAAGGTTAGCAAAAACGGAGTAATCCAGTGTGAACATTTTGTAGGAAGCGTGTCATGGTTTCTGACCTTTTGGGCCACTGGCTCATTTCCTTTCATCCTGACTGATCAAAATGTATTTACAGCATGCTAGTTGCCATCAGGTGTCTGTGCCGGGGCAGGTGTAGGCAGTGGGAAGGGCCTCCTCTAACGCCCTCGTGGTAGCCCCCGAAGCTGGGCAGGGCAGTATCCCGACTCGCAGCAGCTCTAGGGCCGTGTGCTGACCCTTCACTCATGGGGTCTTTTCCTTTTCTCTCCCAGGTGTTCCACTGTGTCCACTTTGAGTGTCCAGAGCAGCAGAGCAGCCAGAAGGAGGAAAATAGCGAGGAATCGGGGACAGGGGACACCAGCCTGGCCGGTCAGCAGCTCGACTCCCATGCGCTGCGGGCGCCCAGTGGCAGCTCACTACCCTCCAGCCCAGGCTCCAACTCACGTTCCCCCAACCGGCAGCACCAATAAAGGAGGCAGCGGGCCTGGTGTGACTTGGTGGGCTCGGGCGACGGCAGGAAACGGTCTCCTCCTTGAGCAGGGGGTCTTTGTTTGCCCCCACCCCTGCCCCTTTCCAGGGAGGAGCTGACCTAGCTGCAAAAGCAGACACCGAACAGGTTTTCTCCCAAGGACAGAAAGGGGCTGCTTTGTTCTTCTCAATTTGTCCAAATTAGGCTGGTCTCAAGGGGGAGAAAAATGGGTCTTCAATCTTCATCAAGTCCACCATTAACACCCTACCTCTCTAATCTAGCCCAAGCGCAGGGAACAGGAGGAAGTCACAGACAGGCCTGTGTTGGAATACAAAAATGGCACGCGAGGCGGAGGAGAAAGCATCAGGCCTTTGCTACCTGGAGGCACCCTTTAGGAATGGGCCTCCACAGAGTGATCATTCTGCTGGAATACATTGCCCTGGCAACTAAATGATTTTTTATTTCTTTTAGTTATTCTCCATTCAGTGAATCATAGGTGTTCCGGATCTATTTGAAATGCTCAAACAGCGAATCACTAGTTTTAATCCCTTTTGATGCTATAATTTTCCTTCCTTGGTTTTGAACGGTTCCGCTTAGGGGGACAGAGACCCATCATGCATGTCTCCTAAATGAGACACGGATGCAGCTCATCCTGGCACTTGGGCCACAGAGGAAGTTCCATAAGTGCACACGAGCAAATCAACCTGTGGACACTGGAGTTAATAGTCACTCATGTGGCTGAGTTATTCACCTGTCATTCCTGACATGGATCCAGCCTTTAAGCTTGGGAGGCTGACAAGGAAATAGTTACTATGCCTGCTGCTAATTCACTGTTCAGAAGTTCACGTAGATAAACATATCCAGAGTTCTGGCGTGGCCGAACCTGCTGGGGACTGCCGTGGCTTAGCTGCCCCTCCAGTTGTGTTTAGCGCAGCATTGGAGAGGCAGCCACCTGCCCATCAGCGTCAGGAACACAGAACTGGTACTCCGTGCTTCCCCCACACTACAGTACTCAACTGGGGATTGAAAAATAGCAGTTCTAAGAAGCTTTTCTCCTAATCCTCATCGAAAGGGCCTCATCTGACGATGGTGGCTTGATCTGGCTCCGTCTCTGACTTAGTGATTTCCATTCCAGTGCTGCCTGCCCTGGGTAACTGCGCACATCGTTGCCTGCCCCTCTGCTGTGCCCAGAGCTCCGGCCTCTGTCGCCATCAGCATCAGCCTGGTAGTCTCCCCAGGACGGCATGGCACGCAAGCAGCACCACAGTCCTTGGGTCCTCGGCGCCAACCTGCATCCCTGATCAGAGGAAGGTGAGGGCATGGGAGTTTCCTTTCAGGTGCGTCAAAGACATATCAGCTGCGCTCTAGAAAGAGCCAGCGGGTCAGCTGCTTCCTCCTGGTTTAACTTGGTTTTGAGTGATTTGTCCATATGGAAATAGTAGGGTAGCATTGAACTGCATGATTAAATTGGAAGACTGTCTTTCCGTGTGAACACAGGATGGCAGACATCAGAGGGCCACCGGGGCAGGGCGGACAGGTTCCTGGGGAGCAGCCAGGGTCTACAGCTCTCCACCCTCCCCGGTAGCTCCAGCTGCAGGGCTGAGCTGCTTCCTATCCCCTCAGCTCTGATCTCTGCCACTTCCCTGTTGTGTGGGTGAGCGGAACACCCCTGGGATGCCAGGCATTTCATAATGGGAGGAGGCTCCTGTAAGGAACGGTGGGCGCCCACTCACAGTGGAGGCCCCTCCAGCATGGTTGCTGACTCAGCCTCCAGCCCCGGGTTGCCAATTAGCCAGAGAGCTCCTGCGCACTCACAGTTCCTTCCCCAGTGTGTTTTCTACCCAGATGGGGACAGAGGAGCCAGATAGTCGTATCAAGGGCAGAGTTCAAACATTTTGAAAGAGCTATTCACGTGCTTCTTTTTAAACATGGGCATCGCCTGTCCAGAGGCCCCTGGCCTGGAGCAGCATGCTGCTGACCTTGGGAAGGGGTGGGGGGCTGGAGGAGCTGCCCAGCCCTGCATCTGCAACCCTCCAGTCCCCTGCCCGCAGAGCACGCAGAGCCCTCCTGTGCTCCGGGAACTAGATAGCAGCTTGGCAGCTCAGCCTCGCATCTGAAAAGGAATATGCTGCAAAGCCTCGGCCCTAGACCCACATCTGCAGCTCCCTGGCCTGTGGCGGTTCTTTCCTTTGGGGCATGCCCTTCCAGATCTCTGTCCCTCCTGTCTTCCAGCACTTTAAAGATGCCCCTTATCATCAGATAAAGAGAAGTACGGGGAAGATGGGGTGGCACTAACAGTAGATGTCATTGGTGAGGACTGAGGGCAAAGTCTCATTCCCTCACAGCTGCGCTGCCAGCTCGCCTCCCCTCGCTTTGCTGGGAGTCTGCCCTGGACTCCAGAAGGACACGGGGCTGGGGTTCACCTCCTTTGCCAGGCTGGAGGGGTACTGCCCTTCCCCGAGGGACCTTCCAACTGGGGCAGGAACTCTTTTCGTGTGTCCAGCTGGGCCTGGAGGCCAAGTCAAGGTGTGTCACACCACACACCAGGGCAAGGCCCTCATCTCCAGGGAACAGGGACTAGTGAGCGGCTACCAGAAAGTCCCCGGGCAGCCTGGAATTCCCCAGAGCCTGGCTGGTCCTACAGAGCACTTCTCCCCTGGGCCACCTGGACCAAAGCAACCTAAACACTTGAAGCTAAAAGCAAGTGCTGATGATGGGATGGGCTGGCACGTGGCTGGGAGGGTTCCTGGGTACCACAGAGCCCTCAGCTGCGTCCGCGGGGAGTGGGGGTTGTGAAGGAGACATGGTCAAGCCCCTGGTCGGGGAGACAAGCTCCCCCATGCCCAGGCCAGCCCCAGGGGCAACAAGCCAACATGAAGAGAGGTGGCAGGTGAGGCTGACGGGTGGGTGCCTGTGGCCTGGGCCCGGGCCCATGAGGGCAATGGTCCTCAGTAACCAATGGAAAGGAAAGGACGCAAGAGCGCCGTGGTCACCACCACCCAGGCAAAGAAATGGGAGGTGGCCAGCACCCCCACCCTTCACTTTTCATCGTGATTTTTTTTTTTTGGAGAGTAGAAAGGCAACTTCATTGGAGCTTTTGGGGAAAAAAGCCTTCAAAGTCACCTTCCGGCAGCTCTGGAGAGGGTCATTTGGGGTGGACTGAGAGTATAGGGCAGGTAGGATGTGTGCCGGACAGCAGCTGTGTCCCTGCAGCCAGCACCCAGCAGGGCAGTCTCACAGGAGCCGCTGTGAGAGCACTTCGGACTTGAAGCAGCTATGAACTGCCCCCCTGCCCCCACCGTCTCTCCCTCACACACACACACACACACACACACCCCGTTTTACCATTTTCTCAGTGCTTTTTCTTTCATTCTTTTGATTTTAGTTAGAAGCACGAGCCACGATGGATGTGGGACTCTTCTCAATTGCTCTTTCAATTGTCACTTTTTACATCCTATTAAATGAAGTGTCGATTCCTGACAAATATATTAAAAGTGTTTTATTCCTAGAAGAGTTGGGAAAAGAAATTATTTTCAGCAAGAGTAGGATGTTTGTTAAACTGATTCCTTGGCAAAAAAGAGAAAAAAAGCTTTTGAACCGTGCAAAAAATTGCCCAGTAGTTATGCTGTCACCCCAGTTGTCAAACTGCTGTGCAGCCGGCTCCAGCCCAGTCAACTTCACCTTCTTTTTAATTTAGAAGATAACAAAATTGTAATCACTTATCCTTTCCAGAGCCAAGGGGGAAAAGGAAGGTATAATCTACAATAAAAAGCGAGCGTTCTGTGTACTGAGGCCACTTGGTAATAAAGAGACGGAGCGCTCCCCTCACAGACTTCAATTAAGAACCTCCCTTTGGACAGGGAAGAAAGGTGTCAAAGAGGAAAAGAAAATTAAATTTGCCTCCTTCCAGGAGTTTTTCCTCATTAGTGCTTGCTTGTCGGTGTTATTATTTTAATCTTGCCTTCTATGTGGTGACCAGCTCCTCTGAGCGATGCCCGGGTCGGGCGCGGGCCGGGCAGGGCAGGTCTGCAGCGATGCCGCGGCTGAGGTGGGCATGCTGCATTTATTTTCGCAGCTGCAGCCATTGATTCTGCATGTCTATACTGACAACAGCCCCGGCAGGAGTTCAGTTAGGAATTTAAAGTGCAGTTCATGGTTCTGTGCCACCGTGGCTTTTATTATTATAATATTAAATTAGAAGTTGTCCTAGTGCCTGGTGTTTGCTCAGAGTTTCCAGAAGAGAGGGAAGGGAAAGGTTTAAACAGCATGCAGGACAACTGGAATGCCCCCATCTCTCTCGCTGACACGGACCCAGTCATACCTGGGGCTGGACAGGATTTGGAGGCCCTGGTCATTTGCAGAGTGAATGGTGAAGGAGGCGGAAAAGGTCTGCTTGGAGGAAAGAGCAGTTGCAGAGGCGAGAGGCGGAGGGAGGAGGGGTGGAGCCAGCAGGTCTTTGTTTCTGGTAGGTCTCTGGCTTCCATCAGGGAGGAGGGAAGAGGCTGTGCCCTTCCTGGCTCTTGGCTGCACCACTGAGGATGCTCCGAGGGACAGCATGCTCACCCATCCTTTGCACAGTGCCGGCCCCAAGCCCCACGGCCTTCCAGCGAGGACTTTCTGCTGGGCTCATGCACAGGCAGCGGACAGGTGCGTGGAAGAGCTCCCCACCCGCCACACCATTGTTTGAAAATCACTGTTCTCTTTACTCACTTAAAAAAGTGTACAGGGCACACCTGTTCCTGGCATAATGCTCCAGCCTCGCAGAAGGGGCCAGGTGCCCTTCATCTGGCTCTGGCTGCTTCCGACCTGGGCCCACGTCATTGTTCACTTCCTCTGTGACCACCACTGGTCATGGTGCTCCCTGGCCCAGGCTCCGACCCACCCAGCACCCCGGCCTCTCCCACGCCAGTCTGCTGCACCCAACAAGCTTCCAGTCAGAAGCCAGGCTGAACGGCCCTCCTGCTCCATCGGCTTGGTGTCTTCTTTTTTTTAAAGAACTGAAATATTCCCCAAGAGGCCTCATGGCCTGAGACTCACAGTCATCCGCCTGTAATTTATGATAAATGTCTGGGAGCATTTACCATTTGCGTCGTATTTATAGCCCTGAGCGGGGAGGGTGAAGGCGGCCCCGCAGCCAGGAGCTACACACCTGTCCCCACTAGTGTCCCCTGCTTGACAGAGCCCCCTCAGCCTCCCCGAGGCTGTCACTGCAGCTTTGACAGCTGAGGAGTGCCGCCTTTGAAAGCCAGTGGACGGTCACTCCACTCCACTAGGGGGATGGCACCAAAGCAGAGGCCCTGGCCCTGGTGCAAAGGAGGCGTCACGAGGCGGGACGTGGGCCGGAGGGGCTGAGCAGCCTTCAGGGCAGGGACCAGGCCCTGGGTCGCTGGAGACGTTGATATTAGTCCATATGTCTGCTGCCAAATTGTCTGCTCCCCACCAAGTGAGCCCCAGAGGTTTATGTCCCAGGAAGGCGAGGGTGCTCATCTGAGCGGAATTGGGAGGGGACGGCACCAGCTCGTCTTCCTCAGGGCCTTTGCCTCCCGGTGCTGCCCTGGCGGCTGCTCCTGGACCACAGCCCCTGATGGCTACTGCTAGTCCTAAGTTCCTGGGTTTACCCCCAGCCCACATCTCCCACCCGGGCCTGAGGGTGCGGCCAGTGCCCTAGTCCTAGCCACTACAGGAGTCATTCTGAGACCTGCTGGAGGCCATGGGGTCTTCCCAGGCCCCTCAATCAGCTGCTTCCGGGGTCAGCAGGGCAGGGTGCTGCCAGTAAGGACCGCAGGGAGCACAGCCCGGCCGCCCAGGCTGGGGGAAACTGGAGCAAAGCTTTCAGGTCTGGGGGGCCTGACCTTTCCCCAAGGCGCTTCAGGCCTTGGGGCGCCCTCCACAGTGACCTTCAGAGAGGCTGCACCCCCTCGGAAGAACAGCGAGGAATCTCTCCATCAATCACACTCTCCCTGGTCCTTACGTCCCTCAGGCCACCCTTCCCCACCCCCCAGTGCCTGGAGAAGCGAGAGACTGGCCAGGCAGCCTCTGGAGGGGCTCCAGGAGGCCAGGGGTCCTCAGGGCTAGGCCTGGAGCTCGGCCCAAGAGCTGCTTTTGCGAAGCCTGTCTCGAATCCGGATTCACCAGAGAACAAGAGCCCCCAGCCTTTGGGGTTTCTGGGCCTGTACAGATGTGTGTACCTCCCAGGCCATTCTGATGCAAGGGCAAGGACCATGCCAGGCCTGGCTTGGGAATGGCTCTGTGACTCCAGAAGCTCCGTCTAAAACTCCAAAGATGCCCAAAAGGCTGTGCTGCTGTGTGCAATGTGTATTATTTGTGAGCACGATGCAGCTTCTTCCTCATTTTGCAGAGCAACCTAAGCGGGCAGACGTACAAACCCTGTGTTCAAAACCCCTGAGGAGTCCATGTGTGTGAAAATGCAGGTTTTCTCTTAGAAATAAAGTGGTGACTTGTGCTGTATTCGAGTCGTCACTCTCTGCAGCAACCCCTCTCAGTGCCCAGGGACAAGCAGGGGGCCCAGGCCAGGGTCAGCCCCTCTGCCCCAGTGCCCTCACGTGGACACTGCCATCCGGCCCTCTCGCAGGCCCAGGCACTCGGGTGTCCACCCAGGCCCCTGCTCGCTTCCTCTGCCTCGTGGAGGGAGGCAGACAGCCCCGGAGCAAAGCAGGCACAGAGAGGCGGGCTTGCTCCGGGGTGGCAGCGCAGGCGGATTGGACAGATTCGGGCCAGCACTGTCACCAGCTCTTGAGGGCCTTCCCTCAGGGTGGAGGGGCTGTCCAGCTCCCTCCTACTTCCTGTGACGCCCTCTCCACCCCGCCCCATGGCCTATTCGGTGCCATTTTTGGGGGGTTAGTAAATACCACCTTGAACCCAGTCCCCTTCCCTTGTCATTTCTCCTGCTCTGAGCTTAGCCCCAACTGCTTTCTTCCTCATGTCTTGCTTCTTCTACCTGACGAGCCCATGAGTATTTGGTAGCAACTTCCCCCATTTATCTTGCTTCCCAGGGGAGACACGGGGAAGGGAACCAGTGAGCAGGCGCTGCCACTCTCCCTGGCCCCAACCCTGAGTCCTGGGTGTGTGAACTCAACGTTGCAGGCCCTGCTGTCTGGGATCCAGTGCCCTCTCCTCTGTGACCCCACAACTGGGCCTGAGTCTTCAGCAACTCTGCTGGTGCATGTGGGGCCCGAGGCGCCATGCGCTGAACATGAGGGGTTGAGGGACCCCGACCACCTAGAGCCCTGGCCTCCTCCTGAGCTGTTGTCACGTGGAAACCAGGCAGGGGTCTGCTCCTCTCAGTGGAATTTTTTCTTGGAACCTAAACTAGGGACTCTCCATGTTTTTGGTTAACTTCCATCTGGTGGCTTTGGCCGAGCACTGGGGCTCCAAGTCAGGTGCTCCATTTCCAAACGATGCAGGCATCTTTTTGGGAGCACACCCACCTAGCTTCGATCTTCCAGAACTGACAACTTGTTGCCAATAATTGGCTGACGTGAGTGTTGAACGAGACAAAACCCAATCCAGAGAGCACTGGGCTTTGTCCTGCCACCGCCCCGCCCAGGCCACAGGCCACAGCATCCCCCCTACCCCCCCACATGCCGCCCGCCTCCCAAGTGCTGGGGATGGAGCAGGGAGGCTGCCCCTCCTGCCCTGCCTCACCTTCCAGGCAGCAGACACCAGCGCATGTGCAGAGGGAGAAGACGCCTGGCTGGGCGTGCATGTTGAAGTCCGTGGCCCAGGGAGGCTTCCAGAGAAGGTGACAGCTGAGTAAAGCCCTGAGGGGTGGGGAACAAGAGTCGTGGCCCTCTGGGGGAGACTTCCAGGAGGAGGGGGCCAGGGGAAGAAGGCTCGATGCCTCCTGGCTGGTGTGGGGGAGGAGGGGGAGGGGTGGCGGGCCGGGGTGAGGAGGCCTCATGGATCCTTATGGAAAGTTGGGCTTGTCTCTGAGGTGGGAGCCCGTGGAAAGTTCTGAGCACAGGAGGCCCTGGTCGGTTTCACACTGGGACAGGCTCACCAGGCCGCTGCCTGGAGAGTGCACTGGGGGACGGCGGGGGTGGGGAGGATGGAGGATGGCAGTAGTCGGGGGTGAGCGGGCGAGGTGGAGGGCTCTGCTGTGCACGGGGAGGTGGAGGCTCTGCTGTGCAGAGGGGGGAGGTGGAGGGCTCTGCTGTGCGGGGGGCTGGGAGGTGGAGGGCTCTGCTGTGCGGGTGGGGGAGGGAGGTGGAGGGCTCTGCTGTGCGGGTGGGGGAGGGAGGTGGAGGGCTCTGCCGTCCTGGGGGTCCCCCGCAGGATTGCTGCACGCACAGCCTGAGAGAAGAAGCAGAGGCAAGGCTGACCCCCAGATGGGATTGCCCTTTCCGGACTTGCAAGGCTGCGGAGGAGCCGCTTGGAGGTGGTCAGTTTCGGACATGCTGGGTTTACCGGAGAGGTCAGGGAGCCAGACTTAGAAACCGCAAACACAAACCTCAACAAGTAAAGAAAATGACACAAATTAAAGTTCACACTAGTCTGTGATGGAAAAACACCAACTTCCTCACATTATCCCAAGCCAGAGGATCACGCCTTGTCTTCAGACATCAGCAGAGTCAAACCGTTTTAACGCCAGAGTCGGGCCGGGTGCGGTGACTCACGCCTGTAATCCCAGCACTTTGGGAGGCCGAGGCGGGTGGATCACGAAGTCAGGAGATCGAGACCATCCTGGCTAACATGGTGAAACCCCGTCTCTACTAAAAATACAAAAATTTAGCTGGGTGTGGTGGTGCATGCCTGTAAATCCCAGCTACTAGGGAGGCTGAGGCAGGAAAATCCCTTGAACCAGGGAATCGGAGGTTGCAGTGAGCCGAGATAGTGCCACTGCACTCCAGCCTAGTGACACAGTGAGACTCCGTCTCAAAAAAAAAAAAAAAAAAAAAAAACAACACTGGGAGTCCCAGTTTGTAGGAAATCATTAAGATTTTATTATTTGGGCTCCAGAACGAGTCAGGATGACCTGATAATTTTGGTTTGGCTCAGGGTGTAATGTGTCTGTTTTATTTGATGACTACTAGAACAGTTCCCAAATTGTGTGGTGGGTAAGAATCACCTGGGAACTTGACCAAGTGACATGTCTACACCGCCCGCCCCTACAGGTTCTGATTCAGGGGCTGCTGGCATTCTTAAGTGCTTTCCTTGGTTCTGATTCTGACAACCCACCCAGCGCTTCTGAGGACAGCTGGACTAGATGCGCGGTCAGCGGCGAAGACCCATGAGGGCCTCATGGAAGGTGCCAGAACTGTCCCTCCTTCTGCCGTCCACAGCCCTACCTGCACTTCCTGCCCGGGGACGGGTGAGGTCCCGGCTAGAGGGAGGGGTTGGGGGTCACCAGCGTCTCCAGTGTTTAGAACCAAGAGCCTAGAGGAGGGGACCAGGCAGAGGGGCTGGTCCCAGGTTGAGCCCTGGGCAGCCAAGCAGCTGGAGCCTGGGGAGGCGAAAGGGGACAGCGAAGGAAGCTGAGGGCTCCGAGGCTGTCCCCACAGCTGGCAATGCAGCCCAAGGCAGGGTGGGCTCAAGCAAGAGGAGGCTGAGGGCCGGCCAGGCCCACGGGCAGCATCTGGCTCTGGTAGGTGCTCACATGGTTTTTGGAGTTTGGGACAGTCCCTGAGGCTCATTATAAGCTCCTGTGTGGGGTCTGGCACCCCATTTTCCTTTTCTGAGGTCTTTCATTTTGGTAGGGACTGACGACAGACTCTAAAGACACCCTTTGCCCACCTCTAGAGTCTTAGCACTTCTTCCATTGACAGGATTTCCCACCAGTGCCCCGTAGCCACCCTGCGTATTCCATACCGGGATTCACTGTCCCAGGACATGGAAGGACAGCCTCTTCTCAAGTGGCTCCACATTTCACTGTCTTCTCACCTAGCTGAGACCTCAGAACTTCCAGAACATTCTACCTGTTTCACCTAGTTTAATTTTAAAGATCTTGGACTTTGAATTCCAGGTGGCAGACTGCCAGTTTGGAGGGCAGGTTGACAGTCTTGACTAAAATGGAATGTGTGCAAAAGATAAGCACGTTACACCCCCTTCTCCCCATCATAAGCAATGACCAAGAAGACCAATCGTTTAAAAAGAAAAAAAAAAAAACCAGAATGGAAAACAAGAAGGTGCCAGCAGCCCAGGAAATGGTGGAAGCCAAGAGACAGAGGGTGACCCAAAGCCCCAGGCAGGCTGGACTGGACGTTTCCATGTCGAACCCAGTCCTCAGACCCACGAGCAATTCAGAGTGGTGCGCCTCCGCCAGGGCAGGTCCCACCTGCTCCAAGGTAAAGAACGCCATGCGGCTTCCTTCCTTCCCTGCACCTGGTCAGCAGCCTTGGTTTTCTCATCTGTCCAGTGGAGCTAACAGTAGCACCTTTTGGGACTGTGAGGGTTAAATGAGCCTGGGGCGGGGGTTTGGGGAGGTGGTGAGTGTGTGTGTGAGAGAGAGAAAGACGCCAGCCGTTCTGATGATGTTAACATTCTCTGGGTCTACACCAGTGGCCCTTTCTGCCTGCATTTTTATTACAACATAGTCCTAACACTGCATTTCACCCTCAGGCGCCTCCGTCCACTCCACTCCTGGGCATTCCTCCCGGCTGTGTCTCCTGTCTTTTCTGGGTCCCCTTTGGAAACGTGGGCTCCTCAGAGTATCTGGAGTCACCTTCCCCCCAACACCTCCACCTCTAGGGGCCTGGTCCTTTGGGAGTGGGCAGGGCCCTGGAGCACCCTGCTGGCCTCCAGAAGCTGTTGGGGAGATACCCAGGGAAGTCTGAGGGGCAGCAGCGCTGGGTACAGGGCGACAGGCCCAAGCCGGGAGGCCCTTCCATGGGACCACAAGCGCCCATCCCGATGACGACACTGCAGATGTGACCGAGGGCCAAGGGCACTGCTCAGATGCCCTGAAGTGGGCAGGGGCAGCTCAGGAGCCTGCAGGGGTTGAGGGGACAGAAACGCAAGAGGGAAGTGGCAGCCTGGCCACTCCTGACCGCTGGGCCAGTGGGAGCGAGGCACAGACGTGGTAAGACGTCTGCCGTATTTGTGCCATTCCCGGTGATGCGCTGATGACCACCTGTCACCAACGGCCTTCCTGGGGCAGCAGATCACTAAGAGACAAGGATGCAGGAAGGTAGTGGCTGCTGCTCCTGGCAAACCCGAGTTTCCCCTCAGAGCTGCTGGAGGCCAGAGGTGTGCCCCAGGGCCCTGCCTGGAGGGAGGTGCCCAGGGGCCTGTGAAAAGCACCAAGCACCCACGGAAGACAATTACATCATGTGGGGCAAGTCCGATGTCCTCCATCACACACCATTGCCCAGCTTCCATGGGCCTTGCAAGTTTAAGGGGAAAAAAATGGGAAGCCATTTCTGAGAAAATCCACCCAGGACTCGCTCCATCTGCACACTGGGGCGCTCCAGTTGGAGAATGAGTGTGTCACAAGGTTCCAGATTCAGGCTTTCGTGCCTTTGTGCGGCAGGGCAGCAGCGAGGCTGCATTAGGGTGGTGGCTTTGATCTGGCTGCACCCTGGAATTGCCTGCAGCACTTTGTGAGGAGCCACCCCTGGCCGGCCACCCCAGAGACTGACTTGGTTTTGGTCTTGGGTGGATTCGGACATGGAAATGTTTAAAAACTCGGCGGGTGATTCTAAAGGCAGTCACGGCTGAGAGCCACCAGGCCAGGGTCTGAGATTGTGGAACCTTCCACATTCACCAGCTGGGGAGTGAGAGGCCGGGGCCCCGTTAGAGCTCTCCCAGCCTGTGAGAGGCTCATCTGGCCCAGACCCGCATCCTGACTCCAGGCCCCAGGCTCCCTTCCCTGCTGCCAGAGCTGACCAAGTGGAGTGGGAACCGCGAGGCCTGGAAGGGGCAGGTCTTCCTTTGAGGGCCTCATGGAAGGTGCCAGAACTCTCCCTCCTCCTGCTGTCCGCTGCCCTACCCGCACTTCCTGCCTTGAGTCTACCAGGACTGCTGATGTCACACCCTTTGTCCCTGCTCATGACAGGCGCCTCAGGAGGGCCCTCTCCCCTATCTGGTCCCCACACCGCTCTCTAGTCCCATCCTCACCTGGCACAGCCACCTGGGAGGCCCAGCAACACCCTCTGGAACCTGGCTGACTGCGCCCACTCTCAACCCATGACGCTGTGGGGCCGAGAGCTCCGTGCAAGTCCTCTGACACCGCAGAAACACTCCTGCGGGACTTGGTGGCCTAAAACAACATTTGTTTTGCTGGGGAACCTGTAGTTTGGCCAGGGCTTGGCAGGGACGGCTCCTATCTGCTCCGCTTGGCACCACCAGGTCAGCCCAAAGGTTGAGGTGGGCCATCTGGAGCCTTGCTCACTGGCCATGGGTGCAGCTGGTGCACAGCTGGGCACCTGGGCACCACTGTCTCCGTCTGGTCTCGCCACATGGTCTCTTCAGCATGGAGGCTTCAAAGGAGCAATATTTTTCTTCTTTAATTGAGGTGAAATTCACAGAACGTAAAATTCACCATTTGAAATGAACAATTCGGTGGCATCTGGCACATCACGGTGTTGTGCAATCACCACTTCCCGGATCGGAACCCCACACCCATTGGGCAGTTGCTCTTATCCTCTCCTCCCCCAACTCCTGGTGCCGGCCCACCTGCTGTCTCTGCCGCGCTGCCCACCCTGCTGTTGCATGTACACGGAACCACACGTTCGCCTTCCTGGCTGGCTCCTTTCACTTTGCAGATTGTTTCCAAGATTCACCCCGGGCTGCCGCTCGGGTCAGCACTTTCCTTCGTTTATGGCTGAACCGCGGGGCTGCACCAGGCCTTGTGTATCCTTCCGCCGCCTGACGGACACTTGGGTTGTGTCTACTTTGGGTTGTCATGAACAGGGCTGCCTGGAACATGGGGGGGCTTGTGTGAGTCCCAGCTTTCAGCTCTCTCGAGTGTGTGCCTGGCAGTGGCATTGCTGGGTCACGTGGTAATTCCCTGTTGGAGTTTTTGACAAGCCAGCAGAGGGTCTACCACAGCGGCCGCACCGTTTTACGTTCCCGCCAGTGACACACAAGCATTCCAGCCTCTCCACATCCTCGCTGGCACTTTCCACTCTTGATTATCGCCAACCTTCTGATGTGAATGGCCAGGCTTCTTGCGCGTCAGCCCCTGTTCCCAAGGCTTATGTCGCCTGAGAGCGCCCGATGGGTCTTCTCACGTGACTTTCAGATGTGGCCCCATGCCAGGAAGGTCATCTCCGCCACACGCGCTCCTGCCCGTGTCCAAGGGGAGAGGCTCCGCCTTTCCACGGGAGGAGCGCCAGACTTGAGGGAAAGAACGTGTTTAACAATCACGACATCTCCACGACGATTCTCATTCGCTCTCTGACCAGTGCCACTCAACGTGTCATCTTGTCACAAGACAAGGAGCTTATACCAGAAGAGACATCAGCACGCTGCCCCTTCGTCAGGACAGTATTGTCAGCGGACCCAACTGCGCTGCCTCTCAGGGTCCTGGGACACAGCGAAAGACCTGTGCCCCGCAGGGGTGGCGCTCTGAGCCTCCCCCAGGTTACACGGGGCCGGAAGTTTATACAGTTTGGGAGCCCCCCTTTAAGAAAAAGAGTAAAAATTCTGACTCCCAAATTAGGTACAAAATGGGAAAAGAACTCACAACAAATTACACATTTTAAAGTCGACAAATACCCAGATGTCTGCAGTTCACCCTCACTGGTGGTGACACACCTGTCACACTTTGTTCCTACATTGCTTGGCTGTGTCCTCTTTCATCACTCTTTCCCATGATAATGATCTTGTCATATCATGTAGGAATAGAAAGATTCCTCAATCTTTCCTCGAGCACGGTTAATCTCTGTCTTGAATTATTGATACTTTAGGGAAGTTTCTGTCATCTTCACAACTCTTATTGGCATAGTCATGTAAATTTTTAGAACTGTCGTCAAATGTGGGGCAACTGTTACCAAGTTTCTTTCCTATCTGAGCTGTAAGATTCTAGAACACCCCCAGCATTCCTAAACTCATCTTTGATGCTCTGACAGGAGTGTGGTGGCTTCCGATTGTGTGGCATTGTCGAGCGTGTTCCTGACAAGAGCGAATGTCTGTATCGAGCAGGTATTGATGAGAATCAAGTCTTCCTGGTTTACTTCCACACACCTGCTGGCGGTAAGAATTTTCCACAGACTTCCGGCTCCACACATATCAAGCCTCATCTCTCCTCCACAACCTGTACTCCCTGTTCCAGGTCCCGTAGGACACGTTCCTATCACAATACAACTGTGGCCTTGCTCCTTCCGGTTACGACACCAGGTGTCAGGCAGCGGACAAGAAGCATGTTCTTGAAGCCAGCCCTACCCCAGGATGACTGGCAATGACCTACTAAATGCAGAAGTGACTGTGAACCGCACAAATATATCCCACTAACCTCAAACGAATCGTGTCCCTAATTCTTCTTACCCTTAGCCAGAACCCAAAAGTACCATGTGGCCTCAACATCACCCAACAGAAGAGGAAGTGTGAAGGAAGGGAAGTTAGAATGGAAGGAGGGAACGGTTTTAACCAACTGCAGTTAAAGTATCTCACTTTTGCAAATTTTATAAAATCTTGGGAACATGCAAACACATTGCTGAGGCCCAATCACGAGTGAGGGGCCTCAAGCTAAGGCTCTGTCTCCCGGTAAATCCATGCTAGTGCCCCACCAAACGGTTGCTACCCCCTCACCCAACCACACTCACTCCTCGCGACCCTGTTCTGTATGTCCGTGAGAATGCAGAGCAGAAGGATCCCACCCCCGCTTGCCTGCCCTGTGCCCACACCTGCCACCCTGCACTCTACACCCCATCATGGGCATCGATCCCAAATTTCTCCCTCGCTACGGGATCATTCCAACAGCATAAAAACCTGCAGCAACTTCTCCTTATTCAAAAATAAACTTCCTCGCCCCCACATCCACTCTCCTGCCCATTTGCTTCCATTGTAGCAAAGCTGCTTGAAGAAGAGGTCCAGCTGGGCAAGCTTTCCAGTCTCCCTCCCCAGGAATTGGTCCCCAGCGCCGGAACGGTTGGTGCCTGGGCAGCAGCAGCAGCTCACAGAAGTGGCCACTCCCTGCTCCTCGAAATGCTCCTTTCCCCGCCTGGCTTCTGGGACTCCCGTCTTTCTGTCTCTTCCTGCTTTGCTGGCAGCTCCTTCTAGGTCTCCTCTGCAGGTTCCTCCGTCTCCCTGGATGGCATCCCCAGGCACAGCCTCCATCTGTCTTTTCTACATTTACACTCCCTTCTTTGGTGTCCTTGGCCCAGCTTGTGGCTTTAAATACTAGCTGTATGCAGGTGACTCGAAACTGTGTATCTCATTTGTACACCGACGTCCACAGCAGCCTCATTCACAATAACTACAACATGGAAGCAACCCCAGTGCCCACTGACAGAGGGGTGGGCAAGAATGTGTGTTGCATCATAAGGTGCAGTAGCGTCCACCTTAAGAAGGACACGGACGATCAACGCGGGGTGGAGCCAAGATGGCCGAATAGGAACAGCTCCGGTCTCCAGCTCCCAGCCTGAGCAACACAGAAGATGGGTGATTTCTGCATTTCTGCTTGAGGTACCGGTTTCATCTCACTAGGGAGTGCCAAACAGTGGGTGCAGGACAGTCGGTGAAGCGCACTGTGCGCGAGCCAAAGCAGGGCGAGGCATTGCCTCACTTGGGAAGCGCAAGGGGTCAGGGAGTTCCCTTTCCTAGTCAAAGAAAGGGGTAATGGACGGCACCTGGAATATCGGGTCAGTCCCACCCTAATACTGCACTTTTCCAACGGGCCTGGAAAACGGCACACTAGGAGATTGTGTCCCGCACCTGGCTCGGAGGGTCCTGTGCCCACGGAGTCTCCCTGATTGCTAGCACAGCAGTCTGAGATCAAGCTGCAAGGCGGCAGCAAGGCCGGGGGAGGGGCGTGCCCGCCCTTGCCGAGGCTTGCTTAGGTAAACAAAGCAGCCAGGAAGCTCAAACTGGGTGGAGCCCACCACAGCTCAAGGAGGCCTGCCTGCCTCTGTAGGCTCCACCTCTGGGGGCAGGGCACAGACAAAAAGTCAGCAGGAACCTCCACAGACTTAAATGTCCCTGTCTGACTGACAGCTTTGAAGAGAGTAGTGGTTCTCCCAGCACGCAGCTGGAGATCTGAGAACAGACAGACTGCCTCCTAAAGTGGGTCCCTCACCCCTGAGCAGCCTAACTGGGAGGCACCCCCCCAGTGGGGACAGACTGACACCTCACTCGGCCGGGTACTCCTCTGAGACAAAACTTCCAGAGGAACTATCAGACAGCTGAATTTGTGGTCTCACGAAAATCTGCTGTTCTGCAGCCACCGCTGCTGACACCCAGCCAAACAGGGTCTGGAGTGGACCTCTAGTAAACTCCAACAGACCTGCAGCTGAGGGTCCTGTCTGGTAGAAGGAAAACTAACAAACAGAAAGGACATCCACACCAAAAACCCATCTGTACATCACCATCATCAAAGACCAAAAGTAGATAAAACCACAAAGATGGGGAAAAAACAAAGCACAAAAACTGGAAACTCTAAAAAGCAGAGCACCTCTCCTCCTCCAAAGGAACGCAGTTCCTCACCAGCAACGGAACAAAGCTGGATGGAGGATGAATTTGACGAGTTGAGAGAAGAAGGCTTCAGACGATCAAACTACTCTCTGAGCTACGGGAGGAAATTCAAAACAATAGCAAAGAAGTTAAAAACTTTGAAAAAAAATTAGAAGAATGGATAACTAGAATAACCAATGGAGAGAAGGGCTTAAAGGAGCTGATGGAGCTGAAAGCCAAGTTTCGAGAACTACGCGAAGATTGCAGAAGCCTCAGTAGCAGATGCGATCAACTAGAAGAAAGGGTATCGCTGATGGAAGATGAAATGAATGAAATGAAGCGAGAAGGGAAGTTTAGAGAAAAAAGAATAAAAAGAAATGAACAAAGCCTCCAAGAAATTTGGGACTATGTGAAAAGACCAAACCTACGTCTGAATGGTGTACCTGAAAATGATGGGGAGAATGGAACCAAGTTGGAAAACACTCTGCAAGATATTATCCAGGAGAAATTCCCCAATCTAGCAAGGCAGGCCAACATTCAGATTCAGGAAATACAGAGAACGCCACAAAGATACTCCTCGAGAAGAGCAACTCCAAGACACATAATTGTCAGATTCACCAAAGTTGAAATGAAGGAAAAAATGTTAAGGGCGGCCAGAGAGAAAGGTCGGGTTACCCACAAAGGGAAGCCCATCAGACTAACAGCTGATCTCTCAGCAGAAACTCTACAAGCCAGAAGAGAGTGGGGGCCGATATTCAACATTCTTAAAGAAAAGAATTTTCAACCCAGAATTTCCTATCCCGCCAAACTAAGCTTCATAAGTGAAGGAGAAATAAAATACTTTACAGACAAGCAAACGCTGAGTGATATTGTCACCACCAGGCCTGACCTAAAAGAGCTCCTGAAGGAAGCACTAAGCATGGAAAGGAACAACTGGTACCAGCCCCTGCAAAAACATGCCAAATTGTAAAGACCATCGAGGCTAGGAAGAAACTGCATCAACTTACGAGCAAAATAACCAACTAACATCATAATGACAGGATCAGATTCACACATAACAATATTAACTTTAAATGTAAATGGGCTAAATGCTCCAATTAAAAGACACAGACTGGCAAACTGGATAAGGAGTCAGGACCCATCAGTGTGCTGTATTCAGGAAACCCATCTCACATGCAGAGACACACATAGACTCAAAATAAAGGGATGGAGGAAGATCTATCAAGCAAATGGAAAACAAAAAAAGGCAGGGGTTGCAATCCTAGTCTCTGATAAAATAGACTTTAAACCAACAAAGATCAAAAGAGACAAAGAAGGCCACTGCATAATGGTAAAGGGATCAACTCAACAAGAAGAGCTAACTTTCCTAAATATATATGCACCCAACACAGGAGCACCCAGATTTATAAAGCAAGTCCTGAGTGACCTACAAAGGGACTTAAACTCCCACACAATAACACTGGGAGATTTTAACACCCCACTGTCAACATTAGACAGATCAACGAGACAGAAAGTTAACAAGGATATCCAGGAATTGAACTCAGCTCTGCACAAAGTGGACCTAATAGACATCTACAGAACTCTCCACCCCAAATCAACAGAATATACATTTTTTTCAGCACCACACCACACCTATTCCAAAATTGACCACATAGTTGGAAGTAAAGCTCTCCTCAGCAAATGTAAAAGAACAGAAATTATAACAAACTGTCTCTCAGACCACAGTGCAATCAAACTAGAACTCAGGATTAAGAAACTCACTCAAAACCGCTCAACTACATGGAAACTGAACAACCTGCTCCTGAATGACTATTGGGTACATAATGAAATGAAGGCAGAAATAAAGATGTTCTTTGAAACCAACGAGAACAAAGACACAACATACCAGAATCTCTGGGACATGTTCAAAGCAGTGTGTAGCGGGAAATTTATAGCACTAAATGCCCACAAGAGAAAGCAGGAATGATCCAAAATTGACACCCTAACATCACAATTAAAAGAACTAGAAAAGCAAGAGCAAACACATTCAAAAGCTAGCAGAATGCTAGAAGTAACTAAAATCAGAGCAGAACTGAAGGAAACAGAGACACAAAAAACCCTTCAAAAAATTAATGAATCCAGGAGCTGGTTTTTTGAAAAGATCAACAAAATTGATAAACCACTAGCAAGACTAATAAAGAAGAAAAGAGAGAAGAATCAAATAGATGCAATAAAACATGAAAAAGGGGATATCACCACCGATCCCACAGAAATACAATCTACCATCAGAGAATACTACAAACACCACTATGCAAATAAACTAGAAAATCTAGAAGAAATGGATAAATTCCTCGACACATACACCCTCCCAAGACTAAATCAGGAAGCAGTTGAATCTCTGAATAGACCAATAGCAGGTTCTGAAATTGTGGCAATAATCAATAGCTTACCAACCAAAAAGAGTCCAGGACCTGATGGATTCACAGCTGAATTCTACCAGAGGTACAAAGAGGAACTGGTACCATTCCTTCTGAAACTATTCCAACCGACAGAAAAAGAGGGAATCCTCCCTAACACATTTTATGAGGCCAGTATCGTCCTGATACCAAAGCCTGGCAGAGACATAACCAAAAAAGAGAATTTCAGACCAATATCCTTGATGAACATTGATGCAAAAATCCTCAATAAAATACTGGCAAACCGAATCCAGCAGCACATCAAAAAGCTTAT